>NC_086325.1:83389925-83507425 GCF_036172605.1 Pelobates fuscus | reverse complement strand
ATCCTTGCATAGCTTCCCATAGCAGTATGTCAGCCAGTCATGCATGCGTGTAAGTGAACTCACACACAGATTGCCCACTATTGATTTTCACATGCGCACTGTATCTGTTAGTCATACACAAAGTAGCAACAAATTGTTGATACATCTATTTTACTTTAAGTGTCCATGTAAGCGTGCATATGGTGGTATAATATTGGATACCAGAAGAATGGCCCAAATTCAAAACTGTATTTAAAAACATGCATTTAAAATGATATTGCGATAACAATGAAATTATCAAAGCCACTGATTAAAGTGTGTTTATCTCAGAATGAAGGCGAATGCATTTATGATTTTTTTTTCCTTTACATACAAAAATTAATACCTAGTGGAACATAACTTTAAATTAATTAAATACTAGAAGGATTTATGAAAAAGCAGAAGCAGAGACATGACTAGGTGTATTACTTTTCTTATCATCGTCTGTCTTACATTTTCCATCATTTACAGTATCTTAGCAACCAAGCGAAACAGATAAGTCTAAAAGAACTAAAAATAATGCACTTGGAAACAGATCACTTTAAAAAATTGCACTGAAGTTAATGACAGTTTGGTCTTTTAAAGCTCTTCTTGTGTTAAATGGATAACTACAAATGTATATGGAATATTATATTTTGCATTGTGATTACCTAATTTATGTTCCTGACATGAAATATTTATATTGTGATCCAAGCCTAGACTGAAGAAACTAGAAATGACCACATAATAATTACTTGTTGCTACTACAAACTTCTTCCGATGAATAATATATACCGCCTCATACACAATGAATATATTGTAAGTGGTTTTATACCAATTTATATCCATAAATAGAGGGAATAAAAGGGAATAAAACTTTTGTTGATTTCCACTGGGCTAAAATTTACCATCATAAAAAATAGGTTTATGAAGTTAAGTATTTCAATTAAATTTGTATTTCAATATAAAACAAAATGTGCATAAAGCCTTAAAGGGGCACACCATGGAGTGAACCCTACTTTTATAGATTACACTTTAATCATATGTGCAAAATAAAATATCATAGCTGATTCTACACCAAACTTTAAAAAAAAGATTCCAAGTACTATAACCACTACCGCTCACTCTTTTTCAATGATTTGACTTGTTACCTGGAGTCTGACAGATGCCCGTCCCTTCCTCCACGACTAACACAAGGGAGCTGTAGTACCTATCATCATGTGAATGTTGTCAATTCTGTGAACAAACAGGAGCTTAAAAAATTAGTGACAAATGTGAAACGTAACAAAATATGTAGATAAATCTTGAACTGGCTGAGTGGTTCAGACCAGCACAAGTGAGTACGATGGAGCACTAACAAGATATATAATCCACACTTACCACTGCATAAAACAAGGGGGGAAGAGTGGTTGTAAACAGAAAAACAAATATAGTGCAATACAGATGTGAGTATACACACATGATGGAGGTTATTGGAAATACTCACATAAAGCAGAGCCTTTACAAAGACATGCTCAGATCACATTAGCATATGCATACTTGGTGAAACTGACCCTCTTCAAATGTAGATCTTACAGAGGAGATATAAAAGAGAGAGAAAAACGAGAGTAAAAACTGCAGATTGTATACAGTATCTCAGAAAAGTGAGTACACCCTCACATTTTTGTAAATATTTAATTATATCTCTGCTACAATGTAAAGTAGTAAGTGAACTGCCTGTATAACAGTTTATATTTGCTGTCCCCTCAAAATAACTCAACACACAGTCATTAATGTCTAAACTGTTGGCAACAAACCCCCTAAGTGGAAATGACTTTTAAGGAAGTCACAATCCCTTCTTTATGCTGGATTAGGTAAATTGTACAGGATCTGCAGGATCATAGAGTAAAAAGAGTGGTGAGGTTATCTCCTTCAGCTTTTTCACTTACCCGAAATACCATAATAACGGAAGTGATGAGATGGAAGTGCCACGTCACTTCCGGGTCCACCATTTCGGGAATCGGAAGGCTGACAAATCATCTTAAGTTTAATTACAGTTTAGTACAATAAGAAGTGGATTGGTTGAATCGCGGAGGTGTAGACCAATCAGGAAATCGACATTGATATTTAAATGTCAAATGGATTAGATGGGACTACACCAGTTGAGTAAGAAACAACAAGAAAAAGAGAAGCAACTACCCCTTCCCCCTTTGATTTATGAAGGGGTACGTGTGGATTGTATATCTTGTTAGTGATCCACCATACTCCATACTAACTTGTGTTGGTTTGAACCACTCAGACAGTTCTATCTTTAGCTATAGTAGTTATGATGCTTGGAGTGTTTCTATATAAAATATCACTATGGAAAAGTGGTACGAAACCATTCTGAATACAGCAAGCTGGTTGGCAAAGGTTCCCATGGTAGCAGACGCTTAATACTCAGAATCATATTCAACCTTTCATTACTCTGATGTTAATAAAATTAATTACATTAAGCTGAGCAGCAGTGACTTTAAACTATTGCCAGTTCCGTTAGAAAGTAAGTTCTAAAGCTTTTATGTTTAATATATGTATAAAAATAGTTGTTATATCATTATTATCAGTGTGCTGGTAAGAGCAAACATGGAGGAGATACATTTTTATTTTTACTAGCATATAGCACAAAGGAAATTGGCAACCTTGGATTGTAAACTTATGGGTAAAGTTTTCAAAACCAGCTGTATGAGGTTATTTCTATCTGCCTCACTTATATCTTTCACTCATTGTTCACTGAGCTATGAAATTTATTGGATCAATATAAATAAATGATGAGCAATAATAATATAAGGCATCTGTTGCTGATAAAACTTACATAACAGAAACAGTGAAGCATTACCTTAGACCTATTATTTCTGACTTTATAAAACATTTTTAATTCAAACAATCTTTATAAATGTTGGGTTTTTCCACTGAACAATAGCCATTTGAGAGTTGCCAATTTAGAGGACAGATCAAAATAGCCAGGTTGAAGGATTGACATGCACCCACATTGTTCTATTTGTGCACATGTAGTAAACATCATGAATATTAAATCCACATCAACTCTACAGTGTGTTATAAAAATGCAAAAAAAAATGCTTAAAAATCAATAGTGAAAAATAGGCAAATAAAAAAGTTTATATACCAGTGGAAGAATTAATTAAAAGAGAGAACGAAAAAAGAAAAAGAGAGAATATGTATAACTGAAGCATATACAATGGAAAAATGATGCCATTGCAGCATTCAGAGAACTCTACCCCTAACTCTCATTTAAGAAATAATCAATGTAAGAAAATATATATTAATATAAAATATAAACATAATCTCAATGTCATTGAGATATTTAGAATCCACTCACCCTCACTGTCCAATAACACACACTTCACATATAGTTATGTTTCATACCCTAAGTTACTAGACACAATAAACACAATGTTGCCATATGGTGTGACTAAATCCCAATATTTTGAATAAGATGTGTGTTGTTTTTGTGGTGTTTTTTGTGTGTGCACACAGAGCCATATTGTTATGTAATGTATAAGTGTTTGTCTTGTTGGGCTGAAGCAGACCACAATGAAAGAATGTATGTTGTGGGTATGCACCCAAACAATTTTGTTTTCATTTATATTAGCCATGACCAGGCTTCCAAGAGTACCCAGCCTCCATCGTAAGGGTAATGAAAAGTGCTTACAATGCAAGGGAGTTGCTTTGAGCAGATTGACTGTGATGCAAGTAAGTGAAGCAGTTTGCTGTATATATGTCTCCTAAGTTAATATTAAAAAAATGTAGGTTGCTCTGTAAAAAATGCTGGGCTTAATCACAACATGGCCATGTTATGTCTGTGTCTGATAGATTTCTCTTGTGGATCTGATGGCAGCAGTACCAATTCTCTGGACATGTCACTGGTCAGAAGAACAAAGACTCAAAAGTTAATAAGTTCATATGTACCTAGAAGGATACCGAGAAGGTAATGTAGAGCAAGGTGGAACAGAATGTTTTATAGCAATACATTTCTACTGAAAATGTTATACAAAGAATGTGAAAATAATCAGAAAAATGGTGGGGCACTGGCTTTGCTGCATGCTTATATACTGTAACTTAACTCTTGTTATTTTAGCGTAAGTCAAGTATTTTTAATAACACAAGAAACATAGAAACATAGATCTAATTTAAGATCATGTCCTCTTGTTGTGGCAGTTTTTCTTCTTTTAAAAAAGTCTCTTCCTTTACTGTGTTGATTCCCTTTATGTATTTCTATCATATCCCCCCTGTCTCGTCTTTCCTCCAAGCTATACATGTTAAGATCCTTTAACCTTTCCTGGTAAGTTTTATCCTGCAATCCATGAACCAGCTTAGTTGCCCTTCTCTGAGCTCTTTCTAGAGTATCAATATCCTTCTGAAGATACGATCTCCAGTGCTGTGTACAATACTCCAAGTGAGGTTTCACAATGGAATGACCACTTCACTTTTTCTACTGCCAATACCTCTCCCTATACAACCAAGCATTCTGCTAGCATTTCAATCTGCTCTATTACATTGTCTTCCTACCTTTAAGTAATCTGAAATAATTACTCCTAAATCTCTTTCCTCAGATGTTGAGGTTAGTAGGCTATCAAATATCCTATACTCTGCCCTTGGGTTTTTACGTCCAAGGTGCATTATTTTGCACTTATCCACATTAAATGTCAGTTGTCACAGCTCTGACCATTTTTCTAGATTACCTAAATCATTTGCCATTTGGCTTATCTCTCCTGGAACACCAACCCTGTTACATATCTTAGTATCATCAGCAAAAAGGCATACCTTACCATCAAGACCTTCTGCAATATCACTAATAAAAATATTAAAGAGAATTGGTCCAAGTACAGATCCCTGAGGTACCCCACTGGTAACTAGACTTTGCTTCAAATTTCTTTCTGCCTAATCTTATAGATCGGTCTGCCTTCCTCACTCTGTTTTGTTTTTATAATTACTAAATGCTAACTTTTTGCTTTTTACTATTTTGGCCACAGTGGTTTCTTCAATTGTTTGCTTTTACTGACAAGCCTAATGCAATTTTCTGTTGCCTTCAGCAGTGCAACTTTTAAATAATCCCATTTCTCCTGGACTACATTTAAACTGCTCCAGTCTGACAAGGAGTCTGTTCTTCTAAAGTCTAAAACTTTTGTTTTTGTGTGGTGTGACTCAGTCACTGTTCTTATATTAAACCCCACTGACCGATGATCACTGGATCCTAAACTTTCACCTACAGTAATATCGGATACCAAATCTCCATTTGTTAACACTAAATCTAGTATGGCCTCCTTATGAGTTGGTTCCTCAACGAGTTGTTTTAGAGACAATCCCAGTAGGGAGTTAAGAATATGTGTGCTCCTGGCACAAGCAGCTATTTTGGATTTCCAGTTTACATCAGGAAGATTAAAGTCACCCATGATGATAACCTCTCCCTTCATTGTCATTTTAGTTATTTCCTCAACTAGTAGATTATCTAACTCTTCTATTTGTCCAGGGGGCCTGTAAATCACATCTACACGAGTTACTGAGTGATCTTACATTTTGCGAGCTTTGAAGTTGGTGTTTACTAAGTAAGTGAATGTGTCGGATGTTTTTTGTATGGTATATTTTAGATTTAGGTGCTACCAACATTTTCATTTCATCCGAACACATTTGGAGAAAATTCATTTTGCTTCGTCCTAACCAAATTTTGTCCATTTGTTTATTTGTTTTCTTCTGAAATTGGTCATTATTGTCATTTCGGAATTTTCATTCATTGGAAATTGGGACCCTTGTGGCATTGCCATATTTAAGAGTACTAAATTAGTGATTGTTCAGTAGAAAGCTCCTTTTTAGTATACTTATGGCTATCCCACAAGGATTAGGAAGTTATGTGCTAAAAAAAAAAAACAGAGACCAAAATTACAAAAAGTTCATCCTTTATGTAATTTTGGCCCATCAGCTTTTAACAGGTTTGATGTTCCAGGAGGGATAACCCAAATGATAAATAATTTAGGTATTAGATGTAGCAAAAGGGAAGTGCTCATGCCATTGTACAGAGCACTGGTAAGACCTTCCTTAAGTAGGATATTGATCATTTGGAGAGAGTTCAGAGAAGGGCTACTAAACTGGTTAATCGATTGCATGGTAAAACTTACCAGGAAATGTTAAAGGATCTTAACATGTATAACTTGGAGGAAAGACGAAACAGGGGTGATATGATAGAAATATTGAAATATATAAAGGTAATCAATACAATAAAGGAGGAAACTACATTTAAAAGAAGAAAAAATACCACAAGAGGACATAGTCTTAAATTAGAGGGGCACAGGTTTAAAAACAATATCAGGAAGTATTACTTTACTGAGAAAGAAGTGGATGCATGGAATAGCCTTCCATCTGAAGTGGTAGAGGCATAAGGCTATCCTAGATATAAGATAAGGCCAGGGACTAATGAAAGTAGTTAGAAAATTGGGCAGCCTAGATGGGCCAAATGGTTCTTATCTACCTTCTACCACATTCTATGTTTCTATGTTTTCTAATAAAAAAAAAAAAAATTAGTATTAATAAATAAGGGATGTTCAATCCTCTCTCCTGCCCTTAACTGCTGTGCTGCGTGTATGTGCATGTCTAATATACAACTCAAGGAAATGACAGTAGAATTCCTTAGTCGTTACTACAACTGTCAATTGTTAGCACAAGCTATACAGGAAGCCAGAAGTATGCCTATACAAAAAAATATCTAATAAATCACAAAGGGTGGTCTTCCTCATGACTTTTAATTAATCTTCACCAAAGTTGTACACTATTGTGAACTCTAATTGGAGAATGGTGGCATGTGATGATACCCTTCCAAATATTATTTTTGAGAACCACCTTTAATATGGTACAAAAGAATAAGAAATCGTGTGACCTTTTGGTACAGACAGATCCCTACTCAATATACCTAAGAGCACGGCATGAGGATTCAGAAGCATGGATGTGTGCAGTGCCTTGGGTTTGTCACTTGTGTACACATGACACCATCACGAACATTCAACCATCCTCATAGGGGTAAAAAATACCATGTTAGACATACAATGTATATAAAGTCACATGTGCATGTGGTTTATCATATGAAGGCAACACAGAAACCTCATCTGTGAACAAAGTCTTGATCATCAGTCTAGTACAAAATTAGCCTATGAGGATGGCACTTTGGATAAACTAGTCGCCAATCATTTTCTGGTAAAGAACTGTTTTTTTTTTATTTTAATTTAAAAAAAAAAAAACAAAGAATAAAAGCAGTACCAGCTATTTCTTCCTTATTATCTAGACATAGCTACATATAACAACAATACTCACATTAAGACATATTTAACCCGAGACATTACAATTTCAAATGGGACAAATATACACATCACCTTGGTTCTTGGTTTTGCCTAGACTTAGACACTCAGGTATTACCCATATTACATATTTTTTTTTTAATTCCATAGTTCACAATTGCGTTCCGTGGATCTAATCATTGTGCTCTATCAAGTGAAGCTTCCATTTTTAATTGGAATTGGACTTGGTTGTTCAATGACTCCAATTTAAATAGGGATGGAGACTTCCAGTTTCTTGCTATAATTATTTTGACTGCAATCATATAGTGTATATATATCAATAACTCATTAGCATTTAAACTTCCTAAATTTGTATGTAGTATGGCATTCTCTGGGTCTTTTGGTATGATCTTATTAAGCATGGTTCTTAGTCCATAGAAGGCTTGCAACCATAAAGCTTATACAACTTCACAGTGCCACCAAATAAGGAGAAAAGAACCAGGGCACTTATTACATCTCCAGCACATCAGAGAACAATGGTTATACATCTTGGTCATCCTAGTAGGTACTAAATACTATCTATACATTATATTACATTAAGGGCTAATGAGTATGTAGGGATTTAGCAAAATAGCCCCTGTGTCTCATTAGAGATTTTGCTCTTTAACTCAAAGAAGCAAGGTAAATTGTTAGTACAGGACTGAAGTCAAATTTATGTTCTATGCTGACAATGTTTTAAAAGAACACTCTAAGCACAGTATGTACTACAGCCAACTGTAATGGTTGTTGTGCCAGAGGTGCCTTGGCTCCTTCCTACAGTAAGTAGTTAAATGATTTAAGAAGGGTTTGACTTCTTACTTGGGGCCTGCAGGTCTCCCTTTGCCACCTTGCCTGGAGCCTGTAAGTAGCTTCCATTAGTTCCATAAGCTAAATCCAGTTGCGCAATATCAGCCAATGAGCATGGCCCTGCATTGTTAAGATAAGAAGGAGTATCTTACTTCAGAGGAGGTGGTTGCGGATACAAGGTAAATCCCAGGTGAGTTGTTGTACCAGTCTTAAATGTGGGTAGTAGTGGTTCTGGTACTTGGAGTGTTCTGAAAATTGATCATTTACTTTTAGACAACTTTAGCATGGAAGAGAATTTTGGAAAAATAATGGAAATTATTAAATGTAAATATCAAATCATTGAAGCAGCTAAAGTATGCTGTCATTACTATTTTTATTCCTGAAAACTTGAGTATTACCTAACTAAATGGTTCTCCTTTGAACTGCAAAAGATGAAAGGTAAGTTAACACTGCAACAAAAAAAAGAAAAAAAGAAAACATTTATATCTCTAGTGAAACAGTGTTTGAAATCTTGGCGCTATTTTTAGCAAAGCAATAATGTTACCAATTTCTTGTTTTTTTAGGGGAGTCTATTGGGATTTGGTGGATTTGTATTTTTGGTGTTAGTTAAGGTCAGGTTTAGAGGGGGTTTAGGGATAGAGAGGATAACAGTAACAGCCGTTAAGGCAGGATTCCCCAAACTCCGGCCCTCCAGATGTTGCTGAACTACAACTCCCATAATTTTATGAATAATATAGATAGGCTGAGAATCATGGGAGTTGTAGTTCAGCAACATCTGGGGGACCGAAGTTTGGGGAAGCCTGCGTTAAAGGGAATTTAGAGTTAAGAGATACCTGTCTTCGAGATACTATAGATGTAACCCTCATAATACTTAGCTAGACTAAAACAAGTGAAGTCTTTTTTCAATATTCTAATTACCCTTCAATTGCAGATGTTTTCTTTTAATTATACTGGTCAAACAGGTATTCTCCATTAGTAAATGGACATTATAAATAGGAACTGAAAATAAAACAGTAAGCTGCATTATTGTTTATCCTTCCATGAACCCGATACTTAAGAGGGTATTCTACATCAAAACAAAATGAAATTAGTTCATCAGTGAGTTTAATTAATTTGCTGGTAAGTTAGATAAAAAAATGTTCTACCTTAACATGTTTTTTTTCCATCTTTGCCCTTAAGCGGGTAAAACTTGCAAAAAATACAGGGTGCAAGAGAATACTGAAAAAGGACAACAGCTCAAGTATCTTGTCCTTTTCAGCACACCTTGTGACATTACAGAAAGAACCAGGGCCATTTGCATATCAGACTGGCCCAGCACAAAAAGGGTGATCCGAAATGCAGGCCTGATCACTCTGCACCAGACACAGCTCAATTAGCTTGCACTTTGGGTCTCAAGCTAGTCTTAGCTCATCTTGAGGGTTGGTCCAGATCCGAAAAGCTGTCTGGCTCACTCTGCATGAGAGATATAGAAACTCCAGACAATCGTTTTTTAAATTGTAATCTGGACGTTGATCCCTCGCTCACTGTGCCTAGAGGGGTATTGGCTATATTCACTGATGAGGCCTAACAAGGCCCAAACAATCATTTGAGGTTGCTGTATCTGTCATGCAAAGAGAACCTGCATGCATTTTGGTTCTGGATCACCCTTTTGATAAGCAGTCTGATATGCAAATTGCCATGATACTTTACTTCTATCCCATGGACCCGCGAGATGTACCTCAGGCTGCCGACTCCTCCCGGTGACGGCACGGCATGTTGGACGCTGGCAGCTCTACACATGCCTCCTTTTATGACGCGGCGCATGCGCACTGACGAACTAGCGGCTGTGCCGTGAAAATTCTAAATATTCCATGCTCCCTGACGTTTGATGGGCGTGGATTTAAATCAAAAGATGCACCACTATAAAAGAGCACCTTTTGCTTTTGTTCAGTGCTCTATTGTGGTTCACTGGTTGTTCCCTCTAGTGCTATCCTATTATCTGTCTGTGTATCATGGTATTTTGACTCGGCTTGTGTTTATTGACTATTCTTCATTCTGGTATCCTAACTCGGCTTGTTTTCTTGTTTATCCTGTTTTCTGGTTCCCTGACTCTTCTATTCCTTATTGTTATCCTGATCTCTGGTTTTCCTTGACTTTGGCTATTCTTTGACTATTCTACCTACGTTAAACCCGGCCATTCTAAGGTCCGGTAATACGTTTTCTATTTGAGTTATATTCTGCGTGTTTGGGTCACTTGTCATGACACAAATGGCCTAGGTCCTCTTTGTAATGGCACAAGCTGAGCGAAAACCAGCTTGAGAACTGGAGAGCGAAAGTACTTAATCTGTAGTCTGTTTTCAGTATTCTCTTGCACCTCTCTGGTTTTTTTTGTATGCTCTCCCCTTGTTTTTATTAATTAAACATTTATAATGAAATGCTTAATTTACAACTTTCAGTACAAAATAAATAAATAAATCAACAATGAAATGGTGCATATCTCTGAGAAATATTTTCATATGTATGTTTTACTTCCAAAATACCCTTGGAAGTAGTGATGTATTCTGTTTGAATTAATAGTGTTTCTGCAATGCTACATTGCATGGTAATGAGAATATAAAAAATAAAAAAAAGCAAAATTCTGACATTTTACCAACCACAATATGTTAATTAAGACTTGTGGTTTGTACATTGCATCTCAGAGGAAATTACTTATGTAAAACCGACAGAACACTTGCCTTCGTGCTGGGATAAACACATTATAGTGAGAAGCTCAAACAGTACATTTCTCTTTCTGTATACTGTTTCTATCTAATTGAATAGATCATCTTGTGGTTTTGCTCCCAGACCAGATTTTAAATGCTATTGCAATTGCTGAATTAATTGCATGATTAAAAGGTTCACAGTTGAACTAAGGTTAACCTCAGTTATTGTTGAAATTTAACAAAAAAAGAGAGAAAACTTAAATTGCAGCCTGCTAATATTAGATGTGACAATGGCTTAACTTTTATTAACGATTCATTTACTATGATTTTCATCCAAGAGGCACTCTTGCCATCATATCCACTTCAGTTTAGTAAAGCAGTTATGGTGTCAGGATCCTATCCTTGCATTTGATACATTTTGCTCAAACTGACAGAAAGCATGATCTGCATGTTACACCTCCTGGTTCTATGGTTAAAAGGAATTTAAAATAGAGCACAGCTCCACTTTAACCCCTTAAGGACCAAACTTCTGGAATAAAATGGAATCATGACATGTCACACATGTCATGTGTCCTTAAGGGGTTAAAGACATATCGTGCCAGTTTGACAAATTTGTCAAAGGAACGGTTGCAAGGACAGGATAAGTGCACCAAAGTCCCTTATTTAAGCTAAAGAGGTTAGGGTGCTTTCAATCTCCCTTTAACCCCTTAAGGACACATGACGTGTGTGACATGTCATGATTCCCTTTTATTCCAGAAGTTTGGTCCTTAAGGGGTTAAAGGGATACCATAGGCATCAAAACAACTTTAGTTTAATGAAGTAGTTGTAGTGTATGTATTATGCCACTGCAGACTGCAGAGACATGATCTATACAGCAAAACAGCTTCATTAGGGTGATACTCTACTACCTAGATAAAAATATATATAAAAATACCAGTTTAGTAGGTATACTCCAAATGAAAACATCCATGTACTTATCTATGCATTTTGTTAATTGCAGGTAGATCTAAAAACAGCTTGTAAAGTTGCAGAACGTGTGCGTAAAGCCTTTGCCATCCCTCCCCTTCTAATCCCGCCCAGACTTTTTGTAGTTGTCCAATCACAGACTTCTCAATGCAGAATGTTGAATGAGAAGCCTTTGCAAGGCAGGTGATCTGAGCAATTGCTGCCTCTTGAGTTTAGTTCCACTGAGCTAACCAAACCAGGAAGTAACAGGACCAATTGTCTGCTTGAAAGCCAGGGGGTGTAACCAGGTTAATTTCTAAAAAAAAACAAAAAAACATGCCAATTTCTTGAAATCTGAAAATTTAAATCTGCACTATTTGTAAAATGGTAAAAAGAGGACATGCTCTAAACACATTGTGACAGACCACTCTGTCCCTGGATTTTATATTTTATTTCTTATTTCATCTGCGTGTTCAGTAATCCTAATTTTCCTTATGAATACCGTGTGACTATGGCCCCTTTAATGTTGAGAGACCCTATTTGTGCCTATTTGGACTCTGAACAATAGTACTTCAAACAGTCGAAGTAGTTAAAGTAGCCGACATTCGACATTCGAACATGTGGCGGAGGCCATCTTATTTGGTTGAAGTGTTCAGCTGTGTTTTGTCGTCGAGTTCATGGAACTCAAATCAGACACGCGACGGCATGAACACCGCTGAAACGTTACCTTCCAGGAAACTTCGACAATTCGAATGGGAGTCGAATGGCATTCGGTGAGTCGAAGCCCATGAACAAGGAACACACATTTACTATGTTAATTCACCATTTCGTTCGGTAATTCGAACGGTACTTCGACAGTTGAAAATAGACCGGCCGCACAGCCTAATTCTCTGGAACTGTTTTGGGCATGAACCCCTGTTTTGATTGTTCACCCAGATCAGGGGTATCAGGGGTATTTAGGGAATATGTTGTATTTTGGAGTACTTGTACTATTTTATAAAAATGTGTGTTTTTTTTCTGCCTGGAGTTAATTAAGTTAATACATTATCTGCCTTAATTATATCCCAGGCAGAGGGGAGGAATTGTATACTTTATGTGGGAGTGTTATTCCTTACCACATTGTTTTTATTGGCTTGCATACTTTGTGTCCTGTGTCCAACAAGGTCCACCTGGGTATCACCCTTGTTGGGAAACTTGCATAAAAGGTGGTGTGCCACCATTAAAATTCAGTTCCTCATTTACCCTCAACACAGAGCCTTGTCTCATGCTTGTATGGAAAAGCTATACCTCCTATAATCCCTGCTCTTGGGATTGCTCTTTTGAGTACTGTAATCACTAGCTCTTCTAAGAGCTGTTCCTGCTCTGCTCCCTCTCACAGCAGCGGAGAAAGGACATATCTTGGCGGCAAAAAACCCTCACTCTATCGGGGTGACTGCTACACACATAAAGCATTTCAGAAAGCTAAAGTTCTTTAGGGGTCTGCAGTATCCCTGTAAGCTAAATTGTTCCTGCATATAGTGTCCATTTAATGCATATAGTTATAATATTAGTTATTGTATTATTTTGTATTTATACATCTCCAAAATAGTGTTGTAGAATGTGCAAAAACATGGCATACAAGTACATGGACACAAACAAATTGGGTAAAAGTTAGCAGGAGACATTGAAAGCACAGAATCAACACGAAACACTGAGATATGTCACTGTACAGAATAGGGGTAGGCAACCTTTGGCACTCCAGATGTTGTGGACTACATCTCCAATAATGCTCTTACAGCCACAAAGCTGGCAAAAGCTTTAGGGGAAAAGTGCACAGCATCTAGAGTGTCAAAGATTGCTTACCACTGGTATGGGAGATCCAATACCCCATAATTATTGTTATCAAACAGAGGCTCAAAAGATAAAAAAAAGGTGCGCTATATCTTTAAAATATAAAGTGCTACGAAGTGAAAAGTGACAGTGCACTGTGCAATCAAAAATTACCAATAACAAGTATATTGTTCTGATGAAGTGCAAAATTGCAGTTGTGTTTTGTGTTAAAATTAATACAAACACACGGAGCTTTGTTTTGTCATGTGTTAGCACGTCCGTACGTGTTAACACGTGACACAACGAAGCTCCGCCTCCTGGAAGAAATCCCTGTGACTACCGATTCCTGTGTAAGACCGTCTGTGCTAGCCACGGTCTTTGAAGTTTCACTGCAGGATAAGGGGTATGAACTTCCGTGGATCAAAGGGGACATTGCTCACATGTTTGTGAATTTTTATTGGGAATAAAGCGTGTTTCTTCATTCAAGCTGCCACACTCTGATCCTTACCTGCATTGAGTCCCATTGGTGGACAAAGCCAGAAAAGTGAGAGCAGCCTTTTTGACTGCTCTCCTCTTGTGAGTCTGATTCCAATTTCTTTTGGTCATTTTCATATCTCTTGTTAAATAGTATTATGCTATGTTTATTTTTTTTTTGTCTTTTTCATGTATTCATACATCATTGGAAGAAATAGTGTGAGTTTGTATCTCTTTAACAAGTGTTTGTGTTATTTTAAACACAAAACACAACTGCAATTTTGCACATT
The DNA here is from genome assembly GCF_036172605.1 of Pelobates fuscus. Taxonomy (NCBI): domain Eukaryota; kingdom Metazoa; phylum Chordata; class Amphibia; order Anura; family Pelobatidae; genus Pelobates; species Pelobates fuscus. The sequence continues at coordinate 83,493,085 of NC_086325.1, read as the reverse complement.
ATCAGAACAATATACTTGTTATTGGCAATTTTTGATTGCACAGTGCACTGTCACTTTTCACTTCATAGAACTTTATATTTTAAAGATATAGCGCACTTTTTATCTTTTGATTTTTATTGGGTGTTTTTTGAGCTTTTGCACTGAGAAGGTTGCTGCTTTATCTTTTTATTGTTGTATACACGAAGATCTTATCACTGTATAATTAGCGCCTTTTTTGCTTGACTCTCTTTTTTTTATATATCAAACAGAGGCTAGCAGGATTATTCACTAAAGTGAAAATTCAATGTGAATTTCACATTTAAAGCCAAAGCAGCCAAACTGAATTAGGGAATTTTCCCAGTTCCAAACAAATTCTAAATAATTTTCAAATTAAAGGCCACAATTGATTAATTGTCACTTTAGTGAATCACCCTTATAGAGTTCTAGGTCAGTTTGGGCTTGTGGTGCAGTATGTGTGCCTATGTGTGCCTACAGCTGAGAGAGAGTGAGTGCATATAGGGATTTGTAGGTGGTGTGTAGGGGACATATTGTGTGTATAGGGGATGTAGTGTGTGTTTGCAGAATATATAGTGTGGTGGGCATAGGGGCTGTGTGTTATGTGGGTTAGATGGGCTTCACCTTGTGTGCATGAAAGAGGTGGAAGACCAATTTAATAATTTTTATTATTATTTCTCATAAAAAATAAAGTTTATTTTCTTTTCCTCTTGCAAACCATTGGTCAGGGAGGGGACGTGATGATTCTTGGTGGTCCAGTGGCCTCGCTTCTGGTCTGCACCTCTGCCAGGTGCAGATTATATACTTTCCTAATATCTGGAACCTGTGGCATGGTTTGAATGGACAGAGTTCTTGTTAGAACTATACAGGGTAATCAAAAAGTGACAAAATGCTCCTAGTTAAATAACCCGGGGCAGGTCTACTTTCTATAAGTATGTACTTTTGTTGTAGCAGGCATGGGTTATGTGGCTGCTATTAAAGTTACTGTCTCAGCAGACCAAATTGTGTAAAAATTTAGCTTTTAAACTACAATTCATTTCTAGAAATATTGTACTTTTTAGACATAATTGAAGAAAACGTTACGTTTTTAATTAATCAAATAATCAAGTTTCACTAGTCGTGTATACTTTATAAGCAAAATTATGAAAAAAAAAACGGTTTTCCTTTTTTTTCGATGTTTACATTTTTTTATTCATATATAACATGTTGTTATGCAAACATGCAGGGTATCAGAAGAAATCTCTATCTGTCCTTTAACAAAAAATAGAAATTACATATATATATACATAAAGAGAAAAAAGTGCCTGAAAGCCTCAGTCACAAACATAAGAAATGTAAAACTAGAATCTGTCACAAAGGGGTTAAAACACAAAGTTATTTATTTGTTTTATTTTCTCAGATATTTACAGGCATATCGCTGTGCTTTCAGCTGTGCAGGAATACATAGGTCACACATTTGAAAGGTCAAAATAATCCTAACAGCGGAGGAAGTAGCTACTTTAAATTGGACATAGATATGAACTGACAGTTGGTTTGCACACTTTCACTCTCTCATTGATACTCCTACAAATCTGGGTATAGAGATCATTACTCAGTGCCAGAATTTTGACATGTTTTATGTGCACTCAACTGGCTAGAATTAATTGCATTCCAATCAAGCAATTCAACATTGAATGACAGAGACTGGTAACATCACAGTTATGTTGTATTACTTGTATCCATTAACTAGGGCTGGAATTGAACACTGATACAATTCAAATGATTTTACCATGTCGATATATTTTATGGTCATATAAAAGAGAAAAAATACTATCTAGTAATGAACTCTAAACATTTTCATTCATTGAGTTAATAAAGTTGACAAGCATTTTATTATTATTTGTAAAGAGCCAATATATTCTGCAGTGTTGTACAATAGGTTTATTCTACTCTGATGTGTAAAATTGTGGTTAATTTAAAGATGGTATAGATAGGCACTCATAGCGTATATTCAGATGGTGTGAAACCATTTTACAGGGACAGTGTTTTGAGTTATATTATGGTGAGACGAATATGCATGAATAAGGTTTGCCACAACAGTTTCCCATTTCCAACAACAAAGTTGGCGTATACTTATATAGAAAAAGTGCAAAAATAACAGAGAGTTACAACATAGACAAAATCTTTGTCTATCGATGATTTCTAACTCACTGCTGGCTACATTGGGTCTGCGAGGTATTAGCTAGCAAAAAGTCCAATTTAAGGCAACTCCACCTCATGGTCTTATCATACTCCACTTATCATACACCTCTGGGAGGAAAATGCCCCATATCTTCTTGCCAGCCCCCATGTCTCATTAGCCCCAGTTTTTTTTTACTAATAGCTTTCTTGTTGAGGGAGTTCGACATTAGCCTATATCTGTTCTGTTACAGTCTACCCAACTGAGTCTGGGGTCCTTGGATCATGATGATTTGCCTCAGTGTTCAATATGTCTCTGTGCATGAGTGCACACACACACTTGACATATGACATATCAGTAAATAAATAGCAAACGTGCATCCCGGTGGGAACATGTGTTACAGAGTAGTTATACATTAGAAAAATGTAGGAGAAAAACAAGGCAGAGTCAGTAAGGTGGAAGGTAAAGAAATGAGTCACATATGTAATCACAGCCAAAGAGGGAAGCAACAAAAAACACAACTATATACATATCGTTTTTAGTGGACTTTTTATTTTACCACCCAGAGTGGTTTTGCAAGCCACAATCTTGCTTTTACTTTTTTTTATATATCTTGTATTTTATTCTTGCACATATCTTCATTAAAAGGAATATGGTCCTCACTCACACTCCTTGTGCGGACATTTCTTTTGGGAATTTCAAAGAATCATCTACTCAGCTTAAGGGAGTGGGATCCCTTCTAATTATTCCAGATTGTGCCATATCTCTTTGGCTCTCTCTTTGTGAGTACTGAATTATGCAATTTGCACCATATTATCCTTGTATTATACATTATTGCACTAGGTGCTTGCCAATTATTTTTGTCTTCACAGTTATTCCATCTGTGTTTTTATTACCATATTTTACCTTGAACCAAGATACTCCATCCTATATGTATGTATATAATTCTGTTTGATTTTAGTGTGGATAGAGAGGTAACCACACGGGTGTTTGAGTACTTGGTATCCTTTGGTTTACACACTTAGACTCTGTATTTGTTCTAATAAACATAACTGACACAATTGAAATCATACTATTTTCTAAATGGCTTCTTGTTATTTTCATCCATTATTCAACAATGAAGCTTGAGTTCACATCATGGTCACTGACAGAAAACAATATTATGGAATACGTTAATGGCCCCTCTGTTTGCTCTAAAATGCAGATTTCTCCGAACAATGTCACTTTTTCAAACGTGGAATTATTCAGGGACAGTAAAATATAATAACATACAGCAAACACCCTCAGGTGAAAATGCAGCACATACATTACACACAGAAAGCCATAATACACACCTCACACACAGCTACAACACTTACAGGCCTCCTACACCTACACTACTCACCTAAACTACAAATCCACACAACACTTTAATAAGTTAAAAACAAAAAAATTGGGAAAAAATGTCCCTGTGCACACCCAAATGAATTGGGCTGTGCACACCTATGCAGTGCTGTATTTGTCACGAGGCAAATAAGGCATTTGCCTTGGGCGGCACTTTCCAGGGGGCGGCAAAAAACGTCGCCCCAAAATGCCTCAGGGCAGGTGGCTAGCTATGGTCCAGACAGGTGGTGAGGAAGCACTGATGCTGGGAGTCGGAATATGACATCACATTCTGGCTCCCGGCATTGCTCTGCACCACCAGCCTGCACCTCAACTGACCGCCCACCTTCCTGCACTCCTAGCTGCACGCCTGCCCAAACAGCCCAGCCAGCAGCCCCACTGGACACCAGGTAAAAAAATCCACCCAGCTCTCTCTTTAAATTAAAAAAATAATAATAATTTGTGCGTGTTGGGGGAGGGGGTTACAGTTGCAAGAAAAGGTATTTGAACCCTTTGGAATGATATGGATTTCTGCACAAATTGGTCATAAAATGTGATCTGATCATCATTTAAGTCACAACAATAGACAATCACAGTCTGCTTAAACTAATAACACACAAAGAATGAAATGTTGCCATGTTTTTATTGAACACACCATGTCAACATTCAAAGTGCAGGTAGAAAAAGTATGTGAATCCTTGGCTTTAATAACTGGTTGAACCTCCTTTGGCAGCAATAACTTAAACCAAACGTTTCCTGTAGTTGCAGATCAGACGTGCACAACGGTCAGGAGTAATTCTTTACCATTCCTCTTTACAGAACTGTTTCAGTTCAGCAATATTCTTGGGATATCTGGTGTGAATCGCTTTCTTGAGGTCATGCCACAGCATCTCAATCGGGTTCAGGTCAGGACTCTGACTGGGCCACTTCAGAAGGCGTATTTTCTTCTGTTTAAGCCATTCTGTTGTTGATTTACTTCTATGCTTTGGGTCATTTTCCTGTTGCAACACCCATCTTCTGTTGAGCTTCAGCTGGTAGACAGATGGCCTTAAGTTCTCCTGCAAAATGTCTTGATAAACTTGGGAATTCATTTTTCCTTCGATGATAGCAATCCGTCCAGGCCCTGACGCAGCAAAACAGCCCCAAACTATGATGCCCCCACCACTATACTTCACAGTTGGGATGAGGTTTTGATGTTGGTGTGCTGTGACTCTTTTTCGCCACACATAGTGTTGTGTGTTTCTTCCAAACAACTCAACTTTGGTTTCATCTGTCCACAGAATATTTTGCCAGTACTGCTGTGGAACATCCAGATGCTCTTGTGCAAACTGTAAACATGCAGCAATGTTTTGTTTCGACAGCAGTGGCTTCCTCTGTGGTATCCTCCCATGAAATCCATTCTTGTTTAGTGTTTTACGTATTGTAGATTCGCTAACAGGGATGTTAGCATTTGCCAGTGACTTTTGTAAGTCTTTAGCTGACACTCTAGGATTCTTCTTCACCTCATTTAGCAGTCTGCGCTGTGCTCTAGCAGTCATCTTTACAGGACGGCCACTCCTAGGAAGAGTAGCAGCAGTGCTGAACTTTCTCCATTTATAGACAATTTGTCTTACCGTGGACTGATGAACAGCAAGGCTTTTGGACATACTTTTATAACCCTTTCCAGTTTTATACAAGTCAACAATTCTTAATCGTAGGTCTTCTGAGAGCTCTTTTGTGTGAGGCATCATTCACATCAGGCAATGCTTCTTGCGAAAAGCAAACCCAGAACTAGTGTGTGTTTTTTATAGGGCAGGGCAGCTGTAACCAACACCTCCAATCTCATCTCATTGATTGGACTCCAGTTGGCTGACATCTCACTCCAATTAGCTCTTGGAGATGTCATTAGTCTAGGGGTTCACATTCTTTTCCCACCTGCACTGTGAATGTTTACATGGTGTGTTCAATAAAAACATGGCAACATTTCATTCTTTGTGTTTTATTAGTTTAAGCAGACTGTGATTGTCTATTGTTGTGACTTAGATGATGATCAGATCACATTTTATGACCAATGTGTGCAGAAATCCATATCATTCCAAAGGGTTCACATACTTTTCTTGCAACTGTATGTGTGTGTGTGCGTGTATGTATGTCTGCCAGTGAGTTTGTGTGTGTATATCGGTCAGTGTGTGTCTGTGAGTGTGTCTGTCAGTGAATGTGTGTATGTCTGTCAGTGTGTGTCTGTGAGGGAGCCTGTGTGTCTGAGTGACTGTGTGTGTGTGTCTGTGAGTGAGTGTGTGTCAATCTTGATGGGTGGCCACCCATTCTCTCAGGTGTTTTCCATTTTTCTATTTAGGGGTATATAAGGGTATTATTCACTTTTTTATTACAGGCTCCCTTGATAAAGGCATTTTGCCGAAACGTTGGGGGTCTATTGGTTGACTCTTTTCCTTCTTCTCACTAGGTCTGGTATATTGTTATGTTTGTGGTTACTTTTGTGTGATTAATTTCTTTTTTGGGGGGTTTTCTGAACCTGGCCTCTCATATAACCATTTAGTACTCCTATATGTAATTATTTACGTTTTATGTAGTCTGTTTAAATGCTACTCAAGAATCTATTGTTATTACATTGTACTGGGCATTTACTGTCCTTTCTATGCATTGATACTGTGTATGAGAGCTTATTATTTTGACCCATGTAATAAACCTTTTTCATATACTCATAGGGTTGTGCTCCTTGTCTATGCAATATATGTAATTATTTTGGCCTTTTTGGAATACGGCCTTATACGAGTGAGCACCCAAGATTAGTTGTTATTTTCTGTTCTTTATTAGATTATTAGAGTGTACCTACCTGTTTTAATTGTGATTAGTAGTGAATGTGTGTCTGTCAGTGAATGTGTGTTTGTTTGTGTCTGAGTGATTGTGTGTTTCTGTCAGTGTGTGTCTGTGAGTGTGTGTATCTGTGAGGACGCCTGTGTGTATGAGTGATTGTGTGTGTGTGATTGTGTATGCCTGTCAGTGTGTGTGTATCTGTGAGTGTGTGTGTGTGTGTCTGCCATTGAGTGAGTGTGTGTGTGTGTGTCATTGTGTGTGTATGTCAGTGAGTGTGTGCGTGTCTGTCAGTGATTGTGTGTGTCTGTCAGTGTGCGTCTGTGAGTGTGTGTGTGTATACCAGTGTATCTGAGAGTGTTTCTGTCAGTCACAGTGTGTGTTAGTCTTTAACAGGAAGAGGTGGGGTCTTGACAGGAAGGGGTGGGGGAAATGTAAATGGGGGGGTTGGTGACAGAGTTCCGTCATGCCTAGGGAAGCACGGATAATACACCACTGCTCCTATGGTTGTGATACAGGGGTTAAAGTGACATCAAACCAGACAGCACACAGGTCTGATAAAAGTAAAGGGGGTAAAAAATAAAGAACTGACACAACTGACATAATTACACACACACACACACACACACGTATATACATATAACTATACATATAGATACACACACACACGCACATATACACCTTTATGCACCGAATTGTAGAAAAGCATAAGTATAGATGTTAACCCATATTCACTTGTAATAATAAACATGGACTTAAGTATGCATCTAACTCATGGACACACATAATATGTTTACAAAAAGTTTAATCTCAATGTTGAGTAGATGGTATCTGTCAGCTCAGCCTTAAGTAGATGTAACTGTCTCTCAACTTATGAACAGGGAGCATCATCAAATACGCTCAGCATATCATCAGCACCCAGTCCCAGTCCCAGGTTCGCTCATTCAAGATTTGGATAACATCAGAAGAAGGTATGGTCTACTCAACTTTGTGGTTAACTTTTTGGTTAAACCATTCATAAATGGTTTAGTCTCTTAAAACAAGATGGTGCCCTGGGCCTCTGTGAACCATAATGATTAATAATTAATTGAGATTAGGTTGTTATGGTACCCTAAGTGTTCTTTAAATTGCTTTTATTCACTATAGTAAAGCAAAAGTTACAATGAGCCTCTTGTCTTTAATAAGATTATGAATTTAGGCCGTAAATGGTCATAGAAGTCATTATTTGAAGCTTGCTCTTCCCTTATTTTATGCTACACTTAAATTTTGTTTCTATTGTTAAGGACCATGGTTAGGATTACTTTATCTGTTGATCTGTCTTGATATATTGCTGAATGTGTTAAATAATAGCTTGATTATATTATACATTTACCTGGTATTTTAACTTTAAGCATTAGTATTAAAAATCACTGTAAAAATGTGATGGCAATTCTGTTTTCAATTCATTTTGCTTTCATGTACCAGAGGTATATTACATTTTTGATTGATATCTTGACACATCTATTATATGCGTCTTGTTTATGAAGACTTGGGTAGAAATTTAAAGCTCAGCTCCTATCAAAGCCAAAACAGAACAGACAATTATGCATGAGCCAGACATTTTTATAATTAATATCCAATACAAAATGAACAGTGCCCTCTCACTAAAAAAGTTGTCATGCTGTATATTTAAACATTTGTTGTTACTCAGCAGTTTCTTATTTCGGTAAAAAAAAGTTTGCTGCATTGCCCTATCACTCTATTTATCAGTTATAGCATTTAGCATGGAACCTTTTAGCACTGAGGTCACAGCATACCTGTCCTTCAAAATGGGCTTTTTTATAAATATAAGAATATGCTATAATGAAAAAAATACATATGGGTGGAGATTTGTGTATTTCTCATGTACAAGCTTTTTAATTTCCAATTTCTTTGTAGTACAGGTCACCATTTCAGTCACACCTTCTAATTTTCTAATGGATTCTATTCCATTGATCCACTACCCTCTCAGTAAAGTAATACTTCCTGATATTATTTTTAAACCTTTGCTGATCTAAACTCAAATTTAAGACTATGTCCTCTTGTTGTGGTAGTTTTTCTTCTTTTAAATATAGTCTCCTCCTTTACTGTGTTGATTTCCTTTATGTATTTAAATGTTTCTATCATATCCCTCCTGTCTCGTCTTTCCTCCAAACTATACATGTTAAGATCCTTTAACCTCTCCTTGAAAGCGGGGGGGTCAGGTCTGGAGAGCCAGATCCTGACTCCCAACAGCTTCAGCCACCAGCCACAACTTTCCAAGGTAGTAAACTGGAGGGTAGGCTTAAAAGTGTACATTTTGCATGTGTCTGTCAGTTTGTGGGTCCATGAATGTATGTGCATGTCAGTATGCCTGTCAGTTTGTGTGTGTGTGTCCGTGAATGTCTGTCAGTATATGTCTCTATGTCAGTCAGAGTGTGTCAGTATGTCTGTCAGTTTGTGTGTGTCTGTGAATGTCTATCAGTATATGTCTGTGTGTCAGTATGCCTGTCAGTGTGTGTGTCAGTGTGTGTGTGTGTCAGTGAATGTATGTCAATGTTTGCCAGTATATGTGCGTCTGTCAGTATGTCTGTCAGTGTGTGTGTGTGTGTACGCTCATGTCTGTATCAGTATACCTGTATGTGTCAGTATGTCAGCATGTCAGTATGTGTGTGTGTCGGTGAATATGTCAGCATGTCTTTCAGTATGTCTGTGTGTGTAAGTATGTGTCTGTCTGTATGTGTCTGTATAAGAATGTCTGTCAGTGTATATCTGTGTGTGTCAGCATGTCTGTCACTATATGTGTCTGTGTATCTGTGTGTATGTATCAGTGTGTATCTGTATGTAGTCTGTGTGTGTATCTATGTATCTACAAGTGTGTCAGTGTGTGTATATGTGTGTATGTGTGTCAGGATGTGTATCTGTGTGTCTGTATGTTGTCATTGTGTATTTCCGTGTATCTGTATGTTATCAGTATGTGTATGTGTGTGTATATGTAAGTGTGTATATCGGTGTGTGTGTCTGTGTATCTACATCTATGTCAGGTTGTGTATCTGTGTATCAGTCTGTGTGACTTTTTCTGTGTGTCAGTTTGTGTATATGTGTCTGTATAACTGCATGTGTGTCAGTGTGTATATCTGTGTATCTGCATATAGTGTGTGTGTGTGTGTGTGTGTGTGTGCATGTTCTTTGTTAAACATCAAAATTATATATAAACACACCCCTGCATTTAAAACCCACACTACACATAAACACATGCTTGCATTCAAACGCAAACTCCACAAACAAGCAAATTCCTACATTTACACAGACATACTCCGTACAAAAACATGCTTACATTCAAACACACAAACACTGCTCAGTGCTAAATACAAACCTGCAAACATGGGTGAATTGTAGATCCCAGCTGTCAATGCAGTGTTGGAGTTGCATGACAGATGGTGATCCACCTTTTTGTCACCCTTGCAATAAGGGCGCCCAAAAAAATTCTTACACCTCTTTACTTTAGTTCCACCACTGCATTGGGGTGGATGGCATGATTGCATGCAAGGGAGGAGGGCGTGATTGCATGCAAGGGAGGAGGAGGGGGGGGGGCAGGATGCACAGGGCCCAAGCAAATGCTTTTCTCAGGGTCCAATCAATAATAAAGACATCCCTGACTACAACCCTATGTTGTTTGTCACTCAGCCACTGCCTAACCCAATATTGGAATCAAAACTTAAAGATTGCAGTTTATTGATAAGCCTTCTATGTGGGACAGTGTCAAAAGCCTTACTGAAATCTAGGTAAGCAATGTCTACTGTACCACCCTGATCTATTATTTTAGTTACTTAATCAAAAAATCAATAAGATGAGTTTGGCATGACCTCCCTGAAGTAAACCAACCCTTGTCTCTGATCTTGAAATCCATGTGATTTTAGATGTTCAACAATCCTATACTTTAACATGGTTTCCATTACTTTCCCCACTAATGATGATAGGCTTGCTGGCCTATAATTGCCCGACACCTCCCTACTACCTTTTTTGTGAATGGGCACAACATTCGCTAATTTCCAACCTTTTGCGACTACTCCCGTTAACAATGATTGGATAAATAAATCCGTTAATGGTTTTGGTAGTACACCACTAAGCTCTTTGGGTGCATTCCATCAAGCCCCATCGACTTATTTGTCTTTACTTTTGACAGTTGAAAAAGAACCTCTTCCTCTCTAAACTCACATGTAACAAACGACTCATTAGTCCTTTTTGCTAACTGAGATCCCTTTCCTTCATTTTCATCTGTAAATACTGAACACAAATATTAATTGATGCAGTCAGCTAGACCTTTATCCCCTTCTACATACCTTTTGTTTTTAATATAACTAATCCTTGTTTTACTTTTCTTTTCTCATTCATGTATCTAAAAAATGTTTTGTCCCCTTTTTCTAATGACTGTGCCATTTTCTCTTCTGCGTGTGATTTGGGACCTCTTATAACTTGCTTAGCCTCTTTCTGCCTAATCTTATAGATCTGTCTTCCTCACTCTGTTTTTTTTAATATAATTACTAAATGCTAACTTTTTGTTTTTTACTATTTTTGGCCACTTCTGCGGAGTACCACAGTGTTTTTTTAAATTTTTTGCTCTTACTGACAAGCCTAACGCAATTTTCTGTTGCCTTCAGTAGTGCAACTTTTAAATAATCCAATTTCTCTTGGACTCCATTTAAACTGATCCTGTCTGATAATTAAGTGCATTGGGATTCTACAAGCTGTGTGCCACTCCACAATTCGCTGTAGAACCGTGTACAGGTAGTATCTATAATGACATCTAATGACAAACCACCCGTAGATTTTGGTTGATACAGAATCCCATGCCTAAAAAGTGTAATTTTTCTTCCCCACCAGACATATGCAATCACCTGAGACCTCACCGCTTTAAATAAACCCCTCGGCAGAGAGAACAGAAACGTTTGAAACAGATACAAAAATCTGAGCAATATGTTAATTTTCAAAACGGAGACACTCCCTAACCACACAATATGTGGGTAAATCCACCTTTTGAGAGATTCTGAGTTGAGTTGCATATGATTTTGTGAATATGTTTTCTTTAGATTCAGTGTGATCCATATTCACAAATATCTTATCTGATCCTAACACCAAGAAAAGGGCAATCAGGACTTGATAGCTTCTTGGTCTCTGCTGAGGAGTGTTGGATTTAGTATCTCACATTTTGTCAAGTTTAGTTTTGAATTGAAAAGAACGTCATAGTCTTTAAAGGCAGACATGAGATTGGGTAATTTGATAATGGGGTTCTCAATTAAAAAATAGCATATCATCTGTAAAGACAACAACTTTGTGTTCAGAGTTACCCTCTTTGAAACCTATTATATTTGGTTCTTGACAGACAGCTTCAGCGCAGGAAGGTTTTTGACAGGAGTCTAAGCAGAACTGGATTAAGATGGCACAGAGCCAGATCAAGTTGCCAAACTGAGGTTCCCTACTAGAGCCCTGAGTTATTTTCTGTGGTGTGTATTTTGGGTGAGTGTATATGAGTGGGGATATTTGGTGTGGTGTGTGAGTTTGTCTAGAGGCTAAGTGGGCCTGAGAGCTGTATGTTGTGGTGGGAGGCTGAGTGGGCCTTTGTCTGTTAGCTGAATGTTGTGAGTGGTGGCTGAATTTTCTGTGTAGAGGAATCTGAATGGTGTGTGTGGAGGGAAGTTGTGTCTGAGTGTGGCTGAGTGTTTTGTTTCTGTATGTGAGCTGCGTATGTGTTGTATTGGGCTTGAATATTTGGAAAGACTTGCTTGGATTTTATTTTATCAGTCTGGAGACTTGTTGCAGATTTGAATTTATCTAGCATATCAAGTATAACATATGCCATACATCATAGTTATAATATACAATCACAAGTCCACAGAAATTTTTTTTTTTGTCAATCTTTCTTTTATTAGAGGCATATAAGATGGGGTACAGAAGAGAAGTTGGGGGAAACGTTGAGTGATTTACAGTATAGGGTTTGTATAACAATACGCAAACTTTAGTTTACATTTCCAGAAGTGCGATGCCTCATATTTTAATTTTTTATCGTTAAAGTTTCGTCTGGCAATACAAGTTAAGGACCTTAAGGTCCGGATGGTAACTCACTAAATCATGATAAACAGGCATCTGGTGACACATGGGTAAGTAGTAAGCTCACCATTTAAAAAAAAAACAGAGAATTCAAGACATATGCAAGCAGAAGACGAGTAACTGTACTGAACTCACAGGATTCATGTTATTATGGTAGTAAGATGTACATTATTAATGCCTATACATAGCATGTTCACGTTCACGTTTAGGTTTAGTGGCAGAGTGAGTGAGCACGATATGAACTACGAGTTACGCCTAGACCTCTGCAGGCAGGTCTCTCTGAACTATCAGGTTGCTCATACAGATTTTGGATAGGGTAGTACACAGGCTAGCCACTTTCGTCTACCTAGAGGCCATAGGGGTTAAGCTATAGTTATAGCTGGGAGAACCATGTTTCATCTAATGTAAAAGCACAACATTAACAGTTTGCTTGAGCTATGCATGAAACTACAGGCTTTACACAAACACTTCCAGTATATATACACAAGATTACGGTTAGTTACAAGCTGTAGCGCTGTGAGACATGTCCACCTGCCATTAGGGCAAAGCAACAGACAACCGAAGGTGCTTTAAACATGTTGGTTAAGCTTATTATAGTCATTAGCCGATATTAAGTACACGTTTGTTGAAGCGTAGGTAGGCTTAGTATCATATAAGGTCATTTATATGTATGCTATGGCTGGCAGCCGGGCGATACACAGGAATGCCGCCTAATTTTAACTATGCAGGCATGGGAAACGTGATGTCAGCTAGAATAATGTAAAATTAAAGAATGAAAACAATATAGCCTGGTACCATTATCCATGCAGGGTGAACATTGTAATGCTTAAGATATACATAAAGTCCACAATATAGGCAGAAAAATGAAAAAGAAAAGAAACAAAAAACCTGTGAGTATACTACATTAAGTTCTCTGCGTTATGGCAAGCAGGTGCCCCAGTGTTGCACGGTTGGAATATGAAGTCCAGCTATTTGCCATACTGGGCCTGAGAAACATCGCTGGTTAGGGGAAACTTGGCAGAGACGATGTCGTGGACCTCGTGGAATTACTAGCGTTTCCATGAGGTCCCCATCCGGTTCTCCGTTACCCGATGCCGGTTCTGTGCAGGCGGTGTGTGTCCGTTTCTGGGCTGTTGTGGTTCGCTGCCAGGCATGTGTCAGAGAGGGTGTCCCCCCAGCCCCAGGCTGAAGTGCAGGCCTGCATCTTCTTGCCACAAATTCGGTTGCCTCTGGGGTCCGGGTTTACTCCACTCGTGGGAGAGACGGAAGAGCGGGTCTTTTTCTTCCGCCATTGTGGATGATGCTCGTGGGCTCTACGCCCCATGGCCTGCCGCCCGGGTGGGTAGGGTTGCGCATGGGTGGGTAAGTAAGCTGGTTTTGCACCCGGGGGTAGTCCCCTCTGTCCCTGGCACTCACGGTTCCGTTCGCCGTACATCAGTGGTGGAGGCGTTTTGGGTCAGGCTGCCTGATGTCTCCTCCCTGGTGAGTCCCAGGATTGGGACTGTATCGCCTCTAGGCGCTTCAGGAGTGCAGTCGGTAGCTTCTTCACCCCCAACACGTGGATGAATGTGTTGTCCGCCATTTTAGTTGGTCTCTTTAAGGGCCTGCTGGATAGTATGCCCGTATCATGTTTGTGCAGTCTGCTTAGCTGTGTGCCTTTGGAGCACAGTGCGGACCGGGATAACCCCCACCGGTCCAGGGCGGGGGGGCGGAATAATGAGGAGTGCTTGAAAGGGTCGATACCTGGCATTACCATCCAGGAGAGCGGCCGTCTCTCCCTGGCTCCGGCACAGGTAGGCCTCATAAACAGATTTCGGGTTTCCGGGCGATTTGCGGCTTGTTTGTTGCTTCATTCGACGCCCCATGGAAATCCTGTTTCGGTGTGTGCACTCAGGCTCCAGTACGTGTCCGTTAACGGGGTTTATATCCCCGATTTCGTTGATTCTTGTGGGAGCTGCTTTACAACACGTCTGGTCGGCTCGGCGGTTAGGCTCCGCCCCCAAGTCCACAGAAATTGTCTGATATAAGTTTTTGTTTTCCATCACAATGTCATCACTGTGATGCATCTGTTCATTAACTAATTTACCCAAGTCTCATAGCAGAAAAGGTTTTTTTAGAAGAAAGAATTATATTCGTATTCAGTCCTGAAAATTGTGCTCACCCTAAAATTTGCATATTGTTAGAGACATAATACATTCACAAGAATGACAGCTAAATTGCATACAGCCACTTATGTTTGTTGTCTATTCACCCTGGTTTATATATCAATTAATTCAAATCAATTTAATCAGGCAAATGAATAAAGTATCAAAAAATAATTCCCATTGTCTTATAAGTAGAGAATAATGGCAGACCAGAACAAATGCAAACAATACACAATTTGCCCCTAACCACTGTGTATATAAAATCAAATAACAGAAATAAATTAAACCGTTAATAAGATTACAATAGAAACTGCAGTTTACAATGTAATAAAATGTAATTAATAACTGAAGGTCACCCAGTATTAGATTTCTTAGACACACAGTTTAGGCACTGATCATGCTTAAATATTGAATGGCAATATGTGGTGTCTCCCAGACCAGACTGGCGTGGTTTCCTTTCTATAGATATCTGAACAAACGATGGACACACACACAGAGATCATACAAAAGCAGACTTAATGATTACAACATTAATTATAACAGAGCCAACTAGTTCTTTATCTTTCTGCTAGAAGTATATCTAGTGAAGGATTAAATAAGAAATGAACCATTCCTCCACTTTATTTTATGTTATATGGAGGGAAATAGAAAGGATTGGGTAATCCCTAGACTAATGATAAATGTGCAATAATGCTCAATCCCCAGTTCTGAAAACTGAGAAGGCCATAGGTTGCCAAGGAATGTGAACTTTCCTCTCCAGATGGCGCAAGAAGACACTATTCACTAAAAACTTCCAAAACACTTATCAACCTGCCACAAGCAATAGACATTTTTCATAACTTACTATATGGATTAGAGAAGGTGTAGCCTATCTGAGGGTTAAGGCTGAGGTCTCATGGTCCTTGTGGAGTTAATTTGTTTAATTTACTATATCAATGATTTACTTATTTCAGTACTTATTTAGTTAGTCATCTTCTATTAGCAGGTTAATAAATATGGTTTCATTCTGCATGTTCTTTTCTTTTATGCTATGATTAAGTCTGTGTTTGGCCACACAAGACATCTTTGGGAGCAGAATTTCAAGTTTAACAAGAGCAGTGAGATGACCCTCTTAGCATTGTAAGCCAATCATGTTCATCCAGGTTGTAGGACATAGGTTGTCATATCCATCCAGTTTGTAGGACATTGGTACCAAATTGTTAATGCTGTATTATTAACGCAGCTGAAAAGAAGGTGGACACTAGGTGCCATGGAGAACCCAGTTTTATATGCTTCAATAGAATTATGTCATAGATTGAGATACTTCTATAAGATATCATCACTGATGGTATCATATGTCATAGATTGAGATACTTCTATAAGATATCGTCACTGATGGTATTAAAGAATTAAATAAATAAAACTCGGGTGCAACACAAGGTTAAGAAACAAAGAACAATAATGATTACATCATGCCTTTAACCCCTTAAGGACCAAACTTCTGGAATAAAAGGGAATCATGACATGTCACACATGTCATGTGTCCTTAAGGGGTTAAAGGAACACTTTAGTCGCCTAAACAACTTTAGCTTAATGAAGCAGTTTTTGTGTGTAGATCATGCTTCTCAAGTTTTATTGCTCAATTCACTGCCATTTAGGAGTTAAATCACTTTGTTTCTGTTTATGCAGCCCTTGCCACACCTCCCCTTGCTCTGACTGACACAGCCTGTATGAAAAAAAATTAACTTTCAATCAGATGTAATGTACCTTCAACAATTGTATCTCTTTCTCTGTAACTTGAACTTTAATCACATACAGGAAAAAATCTAAATTAAACAGAATTTGCAATAAAGGAAGGATAAACATTAGATGACTCTTTACATGAAGTGTTTAGGAAAGCTGTGCAAGTCAGATGCAGGGAGGTGTGACTAGGGTACATAAACAAAGTGATTTAACTCATAAATTTCAGAGAATTGAGCAGTGAAAATGCAGGGGCATGATCTATACACCAAAACTGCTTCATTAAGCTAAAGTTGTTTGGGTGACTATAGTGTCCATTTAATGTTACATATGCATTATTTTTTTTTTGTGCAGAATAATCACTAGTATGTAAAATTTGAATATATTGTCTCCAGGAATACATTATGTATTGGTATATACAAAAAAATAGTATTCTGGAGTTAGTAAATGCTCTTTATAAACCTTAAGATCCAAGTAACATCACAACAGTACTAATAAAATGACGCACCATTCGTTGATGAAATTGTTAAACTAACTAAAGTTATAGACCCAATTATGAAGTGTATTTAGTACAGCTCTGTGACTCTGTAGCTCATGCTATTGCATATTTAAACAACATCCACTAACAAGAGAGCTGTGAATATCTTAGTTTATGAGGTCTGCTTTGTTATGGACTTATAAAAAATTGATTATCTTAAGAGACTCAAAAAAGATAGCAGTGGTCAATATACATGGAGAAAGCTACAATTGTTCCAGAGATTTTATGAAGCTATCACAGAGGATATTTGCTTAAAAGATAGCTTCAATTTCACAATGGCTTAAGCGTGCAGGATTGTACGGTTATGCTTACAGACGAACAAGTATATAATGAGCATGCTGGGTTATGTGAAAGAGAACATTATTCTTTTCCAAATTATAGATAGAAAAAAAAGTGCTCACTCTATATCTAAAAGGGAAGTATCTAAATCCATAAAATACGGCAAAAATATAACAAAAATTCAGAGGAGAAAGGACTGAAATTCTGCACAGACAGTTTGACTGTGCAATACAGATGGATTTCTTTAGCATAAAAAGCAAGTCCAATAATAAAACACTAATGACCTATAAAAATTCATTGTAACTGCTTCAAAACCAAAATAGCTATGAGATAAAAAAATGCAATAACCCCCTCCAAAAAAAAAAAAAAAGGCAGCAGTCATAGAAACCAATTTAATCATGTGGCTGTTGGAAAGACAATTTAACAGATAACACAATTTCAAGAATTCTGTAATATGGTAATGCCTTACAGAATTAATATAAATGACTTTTCATATTGTATTGTATCACTAAATTAAAAAGGCCAAATGGGATGCCTACACTGCAGGTCATTCATTGCACAGGCATTATTTAGATGAGAATATATCCATCACATTAAATGGTTTCTATTGCATAAGCACTTTTAAAAAGCAAAAATAAAACACATATTTTACATCAAAACAAATTAATAAGACTGCTATATATATATATATATATATATATATATATATATATATATATATATATATATATATATATGTGTGTGTGTGTGTGTAGTTTTTGTATCACATAGGACATTCATATGGTGTCCTTATTATTTTTAGATAATAAAAATATATTTCCCGGAAGGTGAGTCACTGTTTTTAAAACACATTCTATTGTATTTTACTGTAGAAATGTTGATGCCTAATTAATAGAACAGCATAAAAAATGTATAATGTCAATACCACATACAATAAACCAGGCTCAATAAAGACATGGAGATGTTGTCTTCTTAAATGTGTACAATAACATATTTCAGCCATGCCAATACGTTGTGTCCTACTAGTTAAAGAGAACCTGCAATATTTAGAAAATGCTAAATGCTTACATGTATTTATGACAACATTCGGACTTTCAACCCTTAAGGTCCAATGTTGTAATTAATTCCCAAAATACTACACATTTTTCTTATTTTTAATATACTTATAGTCAACTGTGCTTCACCTCTTTCTCATGTACAACACCAAAATGTATTATATATTATGTTTTTCAGAACTGATAGGAATTTCATTATATAGCCTATGTGCATAAATAATTCATTAGGTATGAATAGTATAGAATAGAATTGAAATAAATAATACAATTTTCAGGAAAAAAATACACACACACTCATCAAGAAAATGATGAGAGCACTTGCTGGAAATTAAATCAATCAAAAAAGTGTATTCAGGTTCGCATATAAAACATCAAAGTTTCGATCTGCATAAGGTCTTTATCTTGACACACATGCACCCAGCCATCTACATGATCTAAAAGAAAACATGATTCAGGATACTAGGCAAAAGTATTTTATTGCTCTATGAACCAGCTCTGTTGCTCGTGTACCCATTGAAGGCACATTATGCTTTGGACAGGGCCAATCATGAGCACTCGGACCAGTCTACAGCTACGCAGCCCCATATGCAGCAAACTGTGAAGCACTGCATGTTCTAAAAAATAGGGTGGTGTGGCAGTCTAGGCAATCTCAGAACACCGCACCACAGCAGGAGCAAAGTGGGTTCTGTGGTCCCTTACAGTAGAATCAGAAAACAATTCACGGGCTTATGTACATGTGCTCAATAGATGTACATGTGCTCAATAATGACGTTTATATATTTAGGATACAACAAAAATGAAACATTTTGACCTGTATGATCTTTGAATTGAGTTTTTCAGCAATTTGAGCTACAGTAGCTTTTCTCTGAGATCGGACCAGACAAGCTAGCGTTCTCTTCCCACGTGCATCATTGTGCCTTGGGTGCCCATGACCCTTATTCCAGTTCACTAGTTGTCCTTTCTCGCACCACTTATGGTAGGTACTATCCACTGCATACAGGGAACACCCCACAAGAGTTGCTGTTTTGGAGGTGCTCTGACCTGGTCCTCTAGTAATCACTATTTGCCATTGTTAAAGTCACTCAGATCTTTTCACTTGCCTATTTATCCTGTTTCCACAGACAAAATTCAAGAACTGACTGTTCACCTGCTGCCTAAAATATCCCGCCCCCTAACAGGTGCCATTGTAGCAATATAATCAATGTTATTCACTTCATCTGTCAGCGGTTTTATTGCTGTTGCTGATCTGTGTATAAGTAAAAACAAAAATGAATACCAATCTCTGAATTGATATGTTTTGCCCTAGTATGTTTTTCATTGCATTATTATTATGACTTGTACTGCATTAAAAATCCACCCAGCCCCTCTCTTAACATGATGGTTCTTGACAGTATAACATTATTGCCTTATAAAACACATTTCCCGGTTTATTTTCTAAGCTTTTCTAACGAGTGGTTATTTAGAGAAGGTAACATATTTGCACACAACTAGAGGTTTCAGTCCATTTTATTTTGTTATGTGTCATCTGTGGAATATGAAAACTCACCATGTTGGCTCTTTTTTATTGTTGAGTTATTGTCTTTAATGACTTTAAATATGCATTTGTGGCATAGGACAGTCATGGAAGATGAGCATGTTATTAATTTAAATTATGTTTAAAGAAATCAACAAGAACATGTTTAAAATATATAATATAAGTTGATCTGATTATAAGCATGTTATAAATATTACAATATTATAATTGTGAAGAACAGAAGTTGCATTTGATCCTGGGAATGTTTTAAATAAAGTTAACAAAGGTTGTGGCTTGGAGATGAGATTTTATATTGTAAAGGCTATTTAAATTGAGCTATTTTTTAAGCAGGCATGTTTTGCTGATGAATGTTTATGAGAGAATTTTCATTTTTTTTGTATTCTTTACATAGATGCCTTCAAATAAATGCTCAGCAGATTCTCGCATAACTCTGCTCTGGTCAGATTTCAAAGGGGTCTAAACCTGGGACACTCACCTCAACTTAGTTACATTTCAACATTTTGAGCACTTCCACTTTGGGGGAGCATGCAAGATGTTCAATATATATATATGTATGATTCATGAGTGGGCCGACATAGCCCTCTGGTATCCCTGTTTAAACTCATGTAGTGTCTTACATTTGACTAATTTATTCCTACACGTGTTAGGTTAACAGATGTTACCAATTCTTTGCAGCGCAGTTAAAAGCCTGCTATTTTTTTTTAAATGTTTGACATTCTTTTTATAATTATGAGTAATTTTCTTCATTAACAAGCTATAATTACTTTAATTGACTTCACTTAGATTAAACTAAACAATAGACATTTGCATGTACAATTCACATTTACTAGTAAAATATAAATTTACTATTGTAATAAGAGTAGTCAGTTTTTGTATGCGCATATTTAAGTTTTATCGGCAATTTTACAAGATAAAGAATAAGCTTAAAGGGACACAACAGTCACCAGAACAACTACAACCTAATGTAATTGTTCTGGTGTCTACAGTATACCCCTGCAGGCTTCTTAATGTAAACACTGCCCTTTCAGAGAAACAGCAGTGTTTACATTACAGCATAGTAAGAACTCTTGTGGCCATCACTGAGATGGCCACTAGAGGTGCTTCTTGGGTCAGTACTGCATAGTGTGCAGAACTGGCATTCAGCATCTCCATGCACTTCAACATGCTTGTGCAACAGCTTCTCAATTCTTTTTTGGGGGGAAAGCATTGGATTGGCTGAGATTGCCAAATGTGATCTCAGCCACTGAGGCGGAGCGAGGCAGAGACAGCCGTAGCGAGACCGGTGCGTTTCTGGAAAAAAAGGTGAGTAAAATTACCTTTTTAAAGTACAGTAAGGGGTACTGGGGATCTGAAATAGTAATTTTAGCACCATAGTATCAAGAATACATGTTTGTGTTCCTGACACTATAGTGTTTCTTTAACTATTCTTATACCTCATATACATTTGAGCTTAATAAAAGATAGCTACAACAAGCAGATAATAAGAGCAGAATTCCAGGTTTGATGTTGGCAAGTTAAAGAGAGTACGTTATTTATTTCTCAGGGTTTCATGACAAAAATGGCACTTGTGGAAACCAAAGAAATTGCAATTTACAGATCAAATACCCAAATTAGATTGTTGAATATAGATTCAGATTTGTTTTTTTTTCTCAGACACATTCAATCAGTAGAAGAGTTGATGTTGTCTGAAACATAACAACAACAGGGAATTGTCAGTAAAATGGTAGGAGTGGACTTGAGTGGACCACAAAAGGTGTGGGGATCCCTTAGTGTGGAAGGCTTCCAGAAATGCGGTTATGAATCAAGCAAGAAAGATAAACAAACATCTGGATTTGGGCCTTAGCCAGATCTTGTTGCTTACCATAAACACAGACTATTGAAATCACGTTGCAATGCAAACATTTTTACACTTGATTATAACAGATATTTGGCACACATGCATATATTACATCCCCAAACAACGACTGGCACACATATACAATAAGTTACATTGTAAGTTTCTTTACAATAGCAATTAGATGATAGTTTACCAATCATAAATCCAAATCAGATGTCAAGGCCTGGAAACCAAGCAAGATATGAGTTTATTGGAGTCAAGTTGTAAATTTACATTACTTATAGGATAAACTGGGATTTTGTCCAATCTATTTGCTTTTCACATCTGAGCTCCTACAAAGTATAGGATTTGTAATATTTAGAAAGCATTAATTAAAAAAAATTAAAAATAAAGAAAAATTAAGATTGAATATCCATTATCATTCACTTGCTGTGTGCAAACGAATGATAATTTTAAGTACTATTTGCTCAGCAAGTTTTCATAATGTTGGTCTTTCAGCTGTTTATTAAATAGCTCCCTAATTTGATACCTTAATGTGGGATTGCCATTTTAAGGATACCAAATGAGGAAGCTATCTACCAAACAGCTAAAATATCAAAAATTAGAAGAAAGCCCTTTTCTAAATTTTGCTGTAGTTGCTTAGTAGATAATTCACTAATTTGGTACCCTTCATCATGACATTCCTATTCCTAGACAGCTAAAAGGTAAAAAATAAAGCACTTTTCTTCATATTGTTGTTTTTGATGATTGGTAGATACTTGCCTATTTCTGTACCCTTCATTATGGCAATCCCACATAAGGATAGCAAATTAGAGAGCTATCTACTACACAGCTCAAAAAAAGCAAAAATAAAAAAGCCCTTTTCTTACATTTGCTGTTTTGGTTCCTTAGTAGATAAGTCCCTAATTATGTTGCTGATGGTTATTGTTTTGTAATACATTGCATTATAAAAATGTGGTCAAGTCTAAGATATACGTTTAAGATTTAAAATAGTACCTATAAAATAAAATATTGAAAACTAGCTAGTCAGTTTTAAAACTTTGCAATCTTGCAGAGGAAACTTTTATATAAAGAGTTCACTTTGTTCTAACCTCCTCGAACTTCACCTTTCACAATCTAAATCTCTGTTACAAATTAATTTGGCACTGACAGTAAGCAGCTTCCATGCCCAAGGAGACTGATACAATGCATCCACTGACTTCAATTAAGCAAGGTTACTCCAGAGCTCCAAACGTTTTATTACATAAAGAATGCATCAACAAAATGATTGTTGGATAAAATCACAGCTAATCATGAAAATAAAAAAGGCATTTTAGTTATTGAGAATCTCATGATATTTCACATGGATATTCATAGGTATTGACCATTTTCATTAATGTAGAGAAAACATATAAGATTGCAATAACTTCATGAATGAAGTTATGTTACTACAGCCGGATGTCTCTGTAGAGTTAAGCCCAACCAATTGAGGGTTGAGCGCAGTCTTACATGGTACTGCTTTGCTGTATAGAGCAACCCAATTCTCCTGCTGGAGTAGACCAGATCCAGTTGATGCAGATTAAGCTTCTGGTGGGACTCGGGAAATGTTCAAACTGCGCTAAAACATATTACATGTTACTGTTACATTTTACAGTAGGCTGGTGTTTGGAGCGTTCCTTTAAAGCACTTGCAAAATTAAAAAGAAACATTTATAATAAATTACTCTCTGTTGAGTGCAGGAAGATTGAGATTTAGTGATGTCGCGAACATAAAATTTTCCGTTCACGAACGGCGAACCCGGCAAACCACCATAGACTTCAATAGGCAGGCGAATTTTAAAACCCACAGGGACTCTTTCTGGCCACAATAGTGTTGGAAAAGTTGTTTCAAGGGGACAAACACCCAGACTGTGGCATGCCGGAGGGGGATCCATTGGCAAAACTCCTATGGAAAATTACATAGTTGATGCAGAGTCTGGTTTTAATCCATAAAGGGCATAAATCACCTAACATTCCTAAATTGTTTGGAATAATGTGCTTGAAAACATCAGGTATGATGTTGTATCGATCAGGTAGTGTAAGGGTTACGCCCGCTTCACAGTGACAGACCAAACTACCCGTTTAACGCACCGCAAACAACCGCAAACAGTCCATTTGCACAACCGCAAACTCCCCATTTGCAAAACGTTTGTGTGTGGGGGTGCTGGAATGACGTGGGCCAATGGGAGCCTGAATCAACTTTTGGCTCCCACTGCCCCTTTAAGAGCGAGCTTGTGACTCGAGCCGTGCTCCTAGTGCCAGGCGGGCCACGTGACCGATCACTGCGGTCAGTGCACGCGGCTAAGTCAGAAGAGGAGATCAAGCCGCATGCGCTCGTGTGGAGGCAGGAGTGATCCAGCCACGCACGGCTCAAGCTTAGGAGCCAGGTCGGTCCCAGGATAAGGCAAATACAGCCACAATCACTTATCCCAATCACACACCTTTCCTAACGTCCTATCCCATTAAAAGCATATTACCGCGTATTTAATAAAACAGATAGACCCCCTACTTCATCCAGGTTACCGATCGATGGTTCGATATTCTGAGCCCTCTCTGATTTACTGTACACGACTATTCGATATTCTCACAAATTTTATATAGCATTTTATGTTTGTTTGAGACCACCTTAAAAATATTGGATATCGCTAAAAATCATGATCACTATATACTTTCTCTACAAACCTCTAAAACGAACCAAACTACTCATCCATCCGCTATACCACTTTATCCCACCTAGAACTAGTGCCCAGTTAAAATACTTGACTCTTACTTACCCACACTCAGTCATGCCACACACATTTCACCACTACTCTCACTGAATCCCTCTGACTACGGCTAAATTCATCTTCTACATCAGAACACTACTCCTAAGATTGGGTTGTATCCATGTCTCGGGTTTTTCATTTAGAATAGGGGCAGCTTCGGTCTCCTTCAACACTGACACTCCAGTGCATATTATTAAAAGATTGGGCAGATGGAAATCCTCAGTCTACGACCGATATATTCCTCATCCCGAGAAAGAAATGAGGAAAGCTTTTAAAAGTTTGGCTTTGTAAATTTGATGCAATAAGTGTGTTTTTCTTTAATACTTTTTCACCCTCTTTGCATGAACCAGATTTACATATATTACTAATATGTTTCTGAACATATATATTATATTATTCACTCACTCACTCTCTGGGCCGGCCTAAGACATCATGCTGCCTAGGTCCAACGATAAATGACTATGAGGGATAATGTATAATAAACACAGGTTACTGGCTATGGGGGGGATAATGTATAATAAACACAGGTTACTGGCTATGGGAGGATAATGTATAATAACCACAGGTTACTGGCTATGGGGGGGGGGGGGGGGTAATGTATAATAAACACAGGTTACTGGCTATGGGAGGGATAATGTATAATAAACACAGGTTACTGGCTATGGGAGGATAATGTATAATAAACACAGGTTACTGGCTATGGGAGGGATAATGTATAATAAACACAGGTTACTGGCTATGGGAGGGATAATGTATAATAAACACAGGTTACTGGCTATGGGGGGATAATGTATAATAGGCACAGGTCACTGGCTATGGGAGGATAATGTATAATAAACACAGGTTACTGGCTATGGGGGGGATAATGTATAATAAACACAGGTTACTGGCTATGGGAGGGATAATGTATAATAAACACAGGTTACTGGCTATGGGAGGATAATGTATAATAAACACAGGTTACTGGCTATGGGAGGGATAATGTATAATAAACACAAACACAAAAAAAAAGAATGCAGCTTCAGAATTAATCTAAATTGTTTGCTGTCTAGGAGGTGGGAGGGTCTGGGAGGGAGGGTCTGCTGCAGATTGGCTGGAATGTGTCTGCTGACTGTGAGGTACAGGGTCAAAGTTTACTCAATGATGACAAATAGGGGGCAGACCGAACATCGCATATGTTCGCCGTCCGTGGCGAACGTGAACAATCTATGTTCGCCAGGAACTATTCGCCAGTGAACCGTTTGGGACATCACTATTGAGATTATTTATGAAGGAGAATAGCGTAAACCATCTATTGAAAAACACCTGAACATCAGGACATCTTTCTGGAACTCAAATAAGATGCTTGATATAACAAGGCTTTTTATGATATTAGATATATACAAAAGATGTGGCGCTATATAGTTAAACGTATTAGTTGAAAAGTAAATATTAGCTGCTGTATACACTCTATGGGTACTCCTCAAAACCCACCATACATAGACAATCACCAAAGAAACAATATAAACTTCAGGCTTAACCGGTGTTTCCACCTTCTAAGCCATCAGTTTTTAAGAGTGCAGCACTGTATTATATGTGAGGTAAGTGTGTTTTTCCAATAGTTCAAAAACACTTACCCTCTACATTTTTTCTCAGTGTAATGTACATATAAAAGAAACAGAAAAAGATATATACAGATAATTGCGCAGTATGTTAAATACTGTGGTAAGAAGTTGAGTGAGGAGCAAATGTATCTAAAGTCACATTTTTTAGAGCCTTTTCAAGTTTTTAGGCTCTAAACTTCCAAACGTCTGTGTCTTTTTGGGTAGATCACACAACCCCTCTCTCCAAGGAAAAGTATGTATGTTCCTCTCCACAACGTATGTAAAAGACACAGATATTTCAAACTAAGTGTAGCATCTTAGATAATAATTGTATTCATATGAATAAAATTAAAGTGCTCACCTTGTTTAGAGCCTTTTGATAACTGGCTCTAAGTATGTAAACCTAGTGTCAATTTGTGGGGTGACACTGCCCCTTCCCTGGAATCACTTGTGCAGGATACAGTGGATTGGATAAAATAAGAAAATGTATTACAGAATATATATATATATATATATATATATATATATATATATATATATATATATATATTCTGTAATACATTTTCTTATTTTATCCAATCCACTGGATATATAAATAAAAGAACTATAAAAATATATATTTTCTAGAAAATAACAAACAAATATGTAAAAACAATATAGTGCAAATATTTGTGGTCCAAAATTGTAAATCCACTTAGAGCTAATCCTCTGATTATTCTGTATTTTAAACGTTCAAATTCCCGCCAAAAACTCTGTAATCCAATCCGGTTCTTCCTATGTTGCACGTGATGCGTCACTTCCGGTTTTTCGCCACTACAAGGTCCAGAATTCATTGCGCGTCATGCGCAACTTCCGGTGTGTGTCCGGATCCTTATTGGAAATTTAGTCCTCAGAAACAGTGTTGTGAAGTCCATATTTGAGCCTTTTTAGGCTCACAACGGTATTGAAATTAGGAATGAAAAATGAAAAAAGAAAGTACATAAATACATATTATTACTTAGTTTTGATGTTTAAAATATATTTAACATTTTGCACATATTGATTTCTTATTCTGATATTATATGTATACAGATTATTTAATAAAAACTGATTATGTTTGAATTCATTAAATTTCCAATATATGTAAACGAGTAAGTAAATATATCTATATAACTTTATACTAGTTTATAAATATGGGACATGTGATGACACATATATAGATAACCCATTAGTGTTTAACAAAGTGAAGAAAGAGGTAGTTGGTGATAAGTGTATTAAAAACATATATTTCCACACTGGATTATAGGAAGTGACATAGTTCGAAATCTGCATTTAATCCTAAAGGGGCTAGAGTGTTTAGATTGAAAATCCATTTAGTTTCTATTTTCCCTAATTTTCTTATTTCATCTTCCCCTCGCCAGTTTAGTGTAACCTTTTGAATTGCCATAAAGTCTAAAAATTGAAGATCTTTATTGTGTACTAAATTAAAATGTTCTGAAACACTGTGTTTGTCATAGCCTTTTTTTATGTTTCGTATGTGTTCATTTATTCTTACTTGTAGAGGACGTTTAGTTCTACCTACATAAAAGAGGTTGCATGAACATTTTAGTATATATATTACCCTTTTGGAGAAGCATGTAATCATTTGACGTATTTTGTATTTCTTTTCCCCCTTTGGGTCATAAAATTCTGTGATGTCTTTTAGTACTTTTCATATTCCTGCAGGCTAAACATTGCCCACAGCCAAAGAAGCCTTTTTTTTTTAAAGAAAGGGATAGGTGTGTTGTCCTTTATATGATTGTGAACCAGTTTTTGTCTTAAATTGGGGGCTCCTCTATAAACTAGTTTAGGTCTCTCTGGTAATATAGAATATAACATTGGGTCATTTCTTAACATAGGCCAATGTTTATTTATTATTTGTTTGATTTTGTGACTCTCTTGGTTAAAATTACAAATAAAGGGTAAACTATTATTCTCATTTCTGCTTTTAGGTTTATATTTTATTGAAGAAGATCTCTCCATAGTCTTTACTTCTTTTATAGGCCTATCAGATACAACAGTTTACCCATTTCCTGCTGCGAAGAGGGTGTGAGAATAGGAATAGAGAATACCCTCCAAATTATGTATAGACAATTTATACCTCTCTATCAAAATATAACTTTTCACCTAAGCATCGTTTGAACAGATGGGGAGAACATGGAACAATTTAGCGAGGTCCACAAGATTACCTCTCCTTAAAATGTAAACCAATGTCAACTCACCACATATTAAATAAAGGTACTCTTAAAACATCTTGCAAATTTAAATGGTTTTAGAGTATTCATGGGACCTTATATGCATAGCATTAGCTACTAGCTAACTGAAAGTGATACCAAGCTTGTGTAAACTTAAGTAAATGAATGAGAGGAATACATATTTGAGTAACATTTTGAAGAATAAGCAAAGAAATGTGGTAACACAAATATGTACCAAATAATTTGTGGAGAGATCAAACACAATAAAATCCTTAACAATGCAGAGAGAAATTGTACAGAAAATGTACATCACCTGCATATCTTAAGTTGAACTTTTACGCATTGGGCACAGAAACTCAGAAAGATCCTGTTTCCACAACTATTCCAGAATTCAGAGCTTGGCATGCAAATAAGCACATATATGCATTGTGTTTCAGCCTTTATCCTGCATTTCTGCAGTTACCCTTAGCAATAGATGCTGTTTTCAACACAGTTTTTTTTTGTAAAACAGAGCATGGATTAAGATCCAAAAGGACCAGTGACCAGAAAGCAACAATGGACAGAATGGTTTCAGCCTTTAGGTTTTGTTAGCATGGTGTCAACTCTGGTCTGGAAGTAGAAATCTCTTTGTTAGCAAATAGCTAGCAACCAAATAATTTGTGGTGAGATTAGACAGGATAAAACGACCCACAATGCAGACAGACAATGTACTTTTGTGCGACATCTGCATATCTCGATTTGGAGTTTTGGAAGTCCGTTGTGGTCACAGAAACTCAAAAAAATTATATTCCCACAACTATTCAAGAATTCCCAGCTTGACATAGAAAAAAGCACAGACAAGCAGTCCTTTTTTAGACTTCAACTTGCATTTCAGCAATTACCCTTATCAGTGGTTAACTATAGAAACAAAAGCATGCTCTATGAACCAAAAGGGCCTTTGAATATATATATTCATATATTAATATTTATAGATATACATTACAAGTTGTACTATTTATGCTACTGTTTGTAGATGGCAATCAATAATGTCCAGGGAAAGAAGGATAGAATTGTCTGAGAATGCTTTTTGCCTGTCTGCTGGTAACAAGTGTTAATGTGTTAATACCGAAATATCAATTCACACATATTAAGAACACAAAACATACATTTTCTGAAAGTATGAAAGGAATCAAGTACTGTATATTATGTCATAACACTGTAACTACTACATCCATCACTTCAGCATAGCCTACTGAGTTTTCTATTTTCCTATACTTAGGCTGACTAAAAGCATAAAGTATCTTTGGACAATGTTGCGTATGCCAAAGCCTAACAATAATGCATGTAAAAAATATTTCTAGTTGGCAGGCAGCAGTAAATGGACATTGCTTGACGAAGCCATGAGATTGGTTCAGGTAATCATGTCACTTTATTTTTGTTCTACAGATGCCTGCAGTAAACAAAAGATTTATAATATAAGTTTGTGCAGTTATTCAGTTATTCTCTCAGTACTTTAAAGGAACACTGTAATTTGATTGTATATATATATATATATATATATTATATATATGTGTGTGTGTGTTCGGGGCCATTTCAGTAATGAAATGCATAGAGATATAGCCATCTACCTTAATAAGCAAAGTCGGTTGAGGTGTGCCGATACCGGCGTAGGTGGTAGGACTGTAAATAAAGTGGGCAAAAGGAATACTAATCTTGCTCAAAAGATATTTACTATGAAACCACATGTCATAGTACATATATTTATGAGGATATCTTAACAAATGCCCTTCGTATTTCCTGTACCGTTTGAGGTATATAAACTGCATAAGCTGACGACTTCCAGCAGCCTAAGATTTTGATAACATGTACTGGAATGTCTGGGCTTGAGGCAGTAGATGCTGCCCCTATTCTAAATGAGTGTCCAGAATATTTGTTGGCATTTAAGCCGAGTCGTGTCAACAATAGCCGTACATACACCATAAATTTAGAAGTGGTGAGGGTAGCCCCGTGAAGTGACAGGAGAGGGAATGAAGCGTGACTTGGTACAGAAAGTAGGTATGCATCAAAAACTTTCACTGGGCACCATAAATTATCGGTGGGGTGGTAATGCATAAGAACGGGTTGACCC
Organism: Pelobates fuscus; assembly: GCF_036172605.1. NCBI lineage: Eukaryota > Metazoa > Chordata > Amphibia > Anura > Pelobatidae > Pelobates > Pelobates fuscus. The sequence goes on along the minus strand of NC_086325.1, from coordinate 83,462,864 downwards.
ATCTGACTACTCTTAGTCTTGGGTAGGCTCAGAACGTAATGGTCTTGTTGTTTGTTAAGGTATGAGGTGTGAAGGCAACTTTGACCATTTTGTTGTCCCCTGATAGTGAATTCTCGTGGTCTGAGAAAGCTGTAGAAAGCCAAGTATATGGCTGTTTTGATGATGGAGTTTATATGAGGTGCGAATGGTGCTGTATTCAGTAAGCCTGACATAAGTTTGAACAACTGTATGTCAATTAGTAACCTATGTTGTGGAGTAGGACCATTTGCCTTGGATATGCCTTTAAGAATGGTTTTAATGGGGTAGGATGTGAGGGAGCTTATATGAGAACATGTGGTGTTGGATGCCCGTGAGGTGTAACTTAATGGTGTTATGTGACAGATTCAATTTGAGGTGGCACAAAGTGGAGAAAGCCACCAAGGTTGTAGTGTCGAACCAGTTTGCCAGGTGGTGCTCTGTCATGAACCTTTTATACAAGAAGAATGCCCTGTCATATGCACTATTCGTGTTTTTTGATAATGCAAGTTTTGCCAACCCTTTGCTATAATGTAGTAAGTCTGCTAATCCATCATTAGATCTTGGAGTAGGGGGGCGGTCATGGCCAGTGGTGGTGAAGCTGTAGGTAGGGACCTTCTGAATGCCTGAAATTGGAAACGAGATAACTGGTCAGCAGCTGTGTTAAAAATGGGACATAGTAGCATACCAGATAAAACTGGTGACAAGCCACCAACCACGTCAGTCTCCTGATAAACTTCATAATCATTAGTGAGGAAGATCGGCCCTTATTCTTGATGTGGCAGATTGCCAAGTTATCTGAAAAACATTGCACTGGTCTCCCTGCCCATAAATAGCCTCACGTCACTGCTGCGGCTACTATGGGGTAACCCTCAAAGAGTGCTGAGTTCTTGTAAAACCTTTCTATATGTCGTACTTCCTGTGGCCAACAACCCCAGAGCCATTCGTTCCCGTAAACGGCCGCAAAACCAGTGAATGCTGCTGCATCCATCCAAATGGTGGGGGAGTCTATGGACACGTTCCACATATGGAGATCTGCAGTGGCCTGATGGTCAAGGGTGATACGGCTGTAGTTGTTGGGGAATGTGGGGAGGAGGCACAGGACCCTTGAAATGAAAGCTCTGCCTTGTGGGATTATACGCATGGCGAAATTTAATGAGCCAGTCAGTGACTGCAGTTCCTTCCTGTTACATGAGCCTGTTTGTAAGTAGTGGTCTATGTCGCGTCGAATACTGTTGATCTTGTCCTGCGGTAGGCTGGCCTCCATGGCTACTGAGATACATTGTATCCCCAGAAAATTCATAATGGTGTCTGGTCATTCTATCTTTTTAGGAGACACTGGTACCCCTAGTGAGTGAAATAATTGTACCGCCTTGTTTAGACTGCGTGGGGGAGATACATTATTCTCTATGAACAGAAAATCATCCAGGTGATGGATGACATTATGGCACCTGCTTGTATATAAGAGCAGCCAACATAAGGTCTCCACAAAAGTGTTGAAAATCTTTGGGCTACTCTTTGAGCTGAAAGTGAGCCTCGTAAAAAAAAAGTATAGACCCTTCCACTTAAAGGTCTAGCTCCTCTCTTCTATGTGGGTACACAGAACACAGCACATCCCTGTAAATCCCAAAAGCAATCACAAAGTCAGGAATAGATAGTTTTTTGCTGAGTCTCGGGTCTCTAGCCTTCAGGACCACCAAGATGTCGCTGTATGAGTAGGAGAGATTCTCTTCGACATCCAGAAGACATCCATGAAGACATCCAGAAGACAGACAAGATTAACGTCTTTGCCCTCCAGGATGTCTTTTTTAAGATTTGCTGTTGCCATATGGGCCGGGTGTCAGGGTACCTGAGGTCTCTACCTTTGAGAAGGGTAGAGACTTAGTTGTTTATCCATCTAGACGGGCCATTTCTCCCGTTCCTCGCACTTCATCCACTCATTCAAACGCTGGCCGCAAGGGATCCGCTTCCTTTTCTAACATGACGCTCGATACGTGACGTCTTGACGCTATCCCGAGCGACCTGTCACTCTATTGGCTTTATCTAATCAGCACTCATCGGAGGCGTGTCTACTCTCCGGACTCAGGGTATTTAAGCTTGCTTCTCTCTTCAGCTCATTGCCCTGTCGTGGTTCTAGCTTGTCTAGTCACTCAGTGCTCTTGTATTCTAGTATTCTCTTTGGTTCTGACCCGGCTTGTTGTACTATTCTGCTTATCTCTGTTTTCCCTCTGACCCGGCTTGTCTCTCGCTTACCTGTCTTCTCGTTCCCTCGACCTCGGCTTGTCTCTGACCATTCTCTATTATTCTCTGTACATTAGTCCGGCCATTCTAAGGCCCGGTATACGTACCTTTCTACTGTTTGTACTCTGCGTGTTGGATCCCTGTCCCGATCCTGACATTACGACAGGGCCAATGGATCCTGCAGGTACAAACAGTCAGCTTGGTTCTTCCGACCCCAGGTTTGATGCCATGGAACACAGGATGGATCAGATGGCCCTAGCACTACAGGCGCTATTGTCTCGTGCTAGTAACCCACCAGAGGAGACACGTACTCCTTCGATCTCTCCTGTAAGTTCAGGTCTAGAAGTAGCTACTGTAGGTGCTTCTTCTCGTATTACTCCACCAGTACGTTATGGCGGTTCTCCTGAGAAGTGTCGTGGCTTTTTGAACCAGATCAGTATCCATTTCGAATTATAACCCCGCTCCTTTCCTACAGATAGAGCGAAGGTTGGATTTATTGTTACGTTACTCATTGAGAAGGCTCTGAGATGGGCTAATCCTTTGTGGGAGAATGATAACCCGTTAGTCTATAACTATAATGCTTTTGTAGCTGCTTTTAAAAGAACTTTTGATCCCCCTGGTAGGAAGGTCAATGCAGCTAGATTACTGTTGCGCCTTAGACAGGAAAATCGAACACTTGTGGATTATGCACTAGAGTTCAGATCCTTGGCGGCAGAAGTTAAGTGGAACGAACAGGCTTATATAGATGTATTTTTAAATGGGTTATCAGATGTAATCCTTGACGAGGTCGCTACTAGAGAGCTCCCTGAGAATTTGGAGGATTTAATTTCTTTTATCTCTCGCATTGATGAACGCTTAAGAGAGAGGCAGAACACTCGAGATAAGACTCGTAGACCCTCCTTTAAACTAGCTCCTGCATTTCAAAATTCTGAGATCGAAACCTCACGTTTTCCAGAGCCTATGCAGATAGGTAATACTCACCTCACAGAGGAGGAGAGACAGTACAGGAGAAGGGAGGGTTTATGTATGTACTGTGGAGTCAGAGGTCATTTACGCCTAAATTGTCCCAATCGTTCGGGAAACGCTCGCACCTAAGTTTCTCTAGAGGACAGGCCTTGGGTGTATCTATTTTGTCCTCTGTTCACAATTATAAAGATCACAGGCTTCTGTTACCCGTTTCTTTGACTTGGGAGAAGGGAGTAGTAAAAACCATGGCTTTGATCGATTCTGGAGCCGCTGAGAGCTTTATCGACCAAGTTTTTGTTAACAAGCATACTATCCCATCCCAGTTAAGGGAGACACCTCTGGCCGTTGAGGCCATAGATGGTAGACCTTTACTTGAGCCTGTTATTTTCCGTGAGACCATACCTGTTAATTTAACTGTTGGTATCTTGCATGAGGAAGACCTACCCCTGTTGATCATTTCCTCTCCTTCTATTCCCATAGTCCTGGGTTACTCCTGGTTAAAGAGACATAACCCTATCATTAATTGGGAGTTAGGGGAGATAGTTTCATGGGGCCAGGAGTGTCAAGAGAAATGTTTGCGGAAGGTCTCGCCTCTTTGCCTAGCTAACACGTCGGCTAACTCCTCTAATCCTACAGAGACACAAATACCGCCTCAGTACCTGGATTTAAAGGCAGTATTTGATAAAAAGAGAGCCGATACCTTACCTCCACACAGACCCTTTGATTGCAGGATTAACCTACTCCCTGGTACTATGCCTCCCAGGGGTCATGTATACCCGTTATCTACTAAAGAGAATTCAGTTCTAGAGGAGTATATTCACGAGAATTTAGACAAAGGATTCATTAGGAGATCCTCCTCCCCTGCCGGGGCTGGATTTTTTTTTGTTAAAAAGAAGGATGGTACACTGAGGCCTTGTATTGATTATCGAGGTTTGAACAAGATAACCATTAGGAATGCTTATCCCATTCCTTTGATTACCGAACTCTTTGATCGTTTGAAGGGTTCTAACATTTTCACCAAGTTAGATCTCAGAGGGGCATATAACTTGGTGAGAGTCCAGCAGGGACACGAGTGGATGACGGCGTTCAATACTCGATACGGCCACTATGAATATACAGTAATGCCTTTTGGGTTATGTAATGCACCGGCTGTATTCCAGGATCTGATAAATGAGGTTCTTAGGGAATTTCAGCATGAGTGTGTCATTGTATACCTAGATGATATACTCATACATTCTAGAGAGATTGAGACTCACCACGAACAAGTCAGAAGGGTTTTGCACAAACTTCTTCAACATGGGCTGTACTGCAAATTGGAGAAATGTAGTTTCGATCAATCCCAAGTAAACTTCCTCGGTTATGTGATCTCTGGGGAGGGATTTAAGATGGACCCGGATAAACTCCAGTCCATTCTAGATTGGCCTCTGCCCAAGGGTCTTAAGGCCGTTCAGAGATTTATTGGGTTCTCCAATTATTATAGGCGCTTTATTAAGGGATATTCTTCTATTATTGCGCCCATCACCAATATGACCAAACAGGGGGCTGATACTAAGAATTGGTCTACGGAAGCTCTCCTTGCTTTCAAAACTCTCAAGGAGCTTTTTGCTTCCGCCCCAATTTTAGTTCACCCTAATACCACTCTTCCTTTCCTACTGGAGGTAGACGCCTCGGAGACTGGTATAGGTGCTATCCTATCCCAAAGGTTAGGTGTGGATAAACCGTTACATCCATGTGGATTTTTTTCTAAAAAATTGTCTGGTACTGAGAGCAGATATGACATTGGTGACAGAGAACTACTAGCTGTTATCAAGGCTTTAAAAGAATGGAGACATTTATTGGAGGGGACATTACATCCTGTTACTATTTTAACGGATCACAAGAACTTGTCCTATATTGGAGAGGCCAAGCGATTGTCTTCCAGGCAAGCTCGTTGGTCGTTATTCCTCACCCATTTCAATTATGTCCTTACTTATAGGCCTGGTTCGAAGAATTCTAAAGCCGATGCTCTATCTCGCCAATATGAACCTTTGGCTTCTTCTGAACCGGTTCTGTCCTCTATTGTACCCCAATGCAATATTATTGCTAACACAAGTCTCAAAATCCATTCTCCGTTGCTTGCCCAGATCTTGAACTTACAACATCTGGCACCTGGACAGACTCCTGAGGGAAGAAAATTTGTCCCCCCTGAACTCCAACTGGAACTCTTACAGTGTTTCCACGAAAGCAAGGTGGCTGGTCATCCTGGCATTCGCAAGACTTATTCCCTGATCTCCAAGGATTTCTGGTGGCCTTCCTTGCGAAGGGATATTAAGGAGTTCGTCGGAGCTTGTGAGACTTGTACCAGGACTAAACAGCCTCACGCATCCCCTTGTGGTTTGTTGCTCCCCTTGGACATTCCTGAGAAACCATGGTCCTGTTTGGCCATGGACTTTATTGTGGATTTACCTGCTTCCAAGAGACAGACTGTTATTCTCACGGTGGTTGATAGATTCACTAAGATGGCTCATTTTGTACCGTTGCCTAAGCTTCCCACGTCTCCTGAATTGGCGGAGATTTTTGCGAGAGAAGTTTTTCGCTTACATGGGATACCTTCTGAAATCGTTTCTGATAGAGGCTCTCAATTTGTCTCACGATTCTGGAGATCCTTCTGTTCTCAATTAGGTATCAAATTGAACTTTTCCTCTGCATATCACCCTCAGTCTAACGGAGCCGCTGAGCGTACTAATCAAAAGATTGAACAATATCTGCGCTGCTTTGTTTCCGAACACCAGGATGATTGGGTCGGTTTGATTCCTTGGGCAGAGTTCGCACACAATAATCTCGTTTGTGATTCTACTCGTTCTAGCCCCTTCTTCATGAACTATGGCTTTCATCCTTCCATTTTTCCTTCGGCCTCTCCTTCCCAGGGAGTACCGTCGGTTGATGATCATGTCGCCAATCTGAAGAAGTTGTGGGATCAGACTCGTCAAATTCTCCTGCATAATTCTATGTTGTTCAAAAAACACGCTGATAAACACAGAAGGGCGGCACCAGTTTTTGTTCCTGGGGATAGAGTATGGCTGAGTACTAAGAACATTCGTTTAAAAGTTCCCTCTATGAAATTTGCGCCTCGGTACATAGGTCCTTACAGGGTTTTGTCTCGTATCAACCCGGTTGCGTATCGCCTAGCCCTGCCATCGGCCTTACGTATTCCCAACTCCTTTCATGTGTCTTTGCTGAAACCACTGATTTGCAACAGATTTTCCTCTAAGGTTTCCTCACCTCGTTCTGTTCAGGTGGACGGTCAGGAGGAGTACGAGGTCAACTCCATTATCAATTCCCGATTCTCCCGGGGAGGATTACAGTATCTGGTCAACTGGAAGGGATATGGTCCTGAGGAGAGGAGCTGGGTACCTCAGGAGGACGTTCATGCTCCTCGTCTCCGCAGGGCGTTTCACTCCCGCTTTCCTTCTCGTCCAGGTTCCTTCCGCCCGGTGGGCGTATCTGAGAGGGGGGGTACTGTCAGGGTACCTGAGGTCTCTACCTTTGAGAAGGGTAGAGACTTAGTTGTTTATCCGTCTAGACGGGCCATTTCTCCCGTTCCTCGCACTTCATCCACTCATTCAAACGCTGGCCGCAAGGGATCCGCTTCCTTTTCTAACATGACGCTCGATACGTGACGTCTTGACGCTACCCCGAGCGACCTGTCACTCTATTGGCTTTATCTAATCAGCACTCATCGGAGGCGTGTCTACTCTCCGGACTCAGGGTATTTAAGCTTGCTTCTCTCTTCAGCTCATTGCCCTGTCGTGGTTCTAGCTTGTCTAGTCACTCAGTGCTCTTGTATTCTAGTATTCTCTTTGGTTCTGACCCGGCTTGTTGTACTATTCTGCTTATCTCTGTTTTCCCTCTGACCCGGCTTGTCTCTCGCTTACCTGTCTTCTCGTTCCCTCGACCTCGGCTTGTCTCTGACCATTCTCTATTATTCTCTGTACGTTAGTCCGGCCATTCTAAGGCCCGGTATATGTACCTTTCTACTGTTTGTACTCTGCGTGTTGGATCCCTGTCCCGATCCTGACACCGGGTTAATGACCCGAGACCCCAAGCTGGTGGGTGTAATATTACCGGGTCGAGGCTGAGAGGAGCCCGCAATTTCAGTTGTGAGGAGCTCTGATGTTACAGCGGGAAAGCTACGAGCTTCCAGTCTCTGCAGCCTATCATTAATCTGTTCCATGGAGGACACTAGCAAAGCAATCATATTATGAAGGTTGGCGTTGCTTGTGCCACTCGTGCCTTCCCCAGCATCTGTATTCTTGGTATTGGCTTGTATCAGCCTAAACAGTTCTGCTTTCCTGGCTGTAGCTGGGAAAGGGATGCTGCGCCTACGTAGTTCGGCCGGGGGATAGTCCACGATCTTATGGATGATGGGCTAACAGTGTTGCCCTTGCGTGTGGGGTTAGCGGTCCTGGCTGGAGTACTGGGGGTTGAAATATCATCTCCTTCTTCTGGCACCTGGGACATACTGAAAATATAGGCAGCATATGCTTAGGACTGAAGACGTATATTGGTATGCTAGCTAGTGCCAAGAGGTGAAAGAGTTTGGTGACAAGTCCTTACTAGTTGCCAAGTGGCTTAAGAGGATCTACCTATGCATAGGCATGAGGGGTATCCTGCGGGTACTTTGTTTCTCAGTAAATGTATAATCTACTGGGGCGAGGGTGTGACAAGTGAGGCCCTGTCTATGCAACAAGCGAGGCATCTAGCTATGTTTTGGCCCGTGGGGCGTATTACCTCTGCGTGGAGGATGGGTGTTGGCCTTGTGGGACCACTAGCTCTACGGCAGAGAGTGCCTGGGCAAACTACCTATATGGCCGTTACCACCCGTCTATACCTGGTTCCTAACCTTAACCTTAATGGAGCCGGAGCAACGTACTTGTTGGACAAGTGTCTGCTTGTATCTGCCCCATGGTATTCTGAGTTTTCTGCCAGGGAGGGAGGCCTATACCAAAGTGAACAATGGAATAGCAGGAAGGGGGTAAGTATGTATGCTTGTGTGACATACTTGGTCCTGTTGACAGTACTCACCATTCGTAGTCTTTATTAACCTATGGCCTACCCACTTATGACTTTGAATGACGGGTCAAGCTGTGTAAGCTTGGAACTGTGAGATCTATGACAAGCTTGCTAAAGTTTGTAGCCTTGATTTGTGACACATGTCAAAAATGGTGTTACTGTTGGTGCGAAACTGTCCGATCAGTATAGTTTTTAAAACTTGTGTATACTTAAATTCAGATAACTGAGGTTACAGTAACACACATAAAACTGTTGTTATCTAATGCACGTACTAATATGGAAGGAACAATCACTTGTGACCTCTGATTAGGTCTATGAATCACGAAAGCAGACCTAGAGATCAAAATGATAAATGAATGCAACCAGAAAAAAGCTAATCCCTCATACTGAAAGAAGGCAATACCTCCTTCAGGAAATTTCAAGTGTCATGAAACAGCAATATATAAGTAACAAACCAGGATACCATAACTGCTTTTCTGAAAATATATGAAACAAAGCTACTTGTAGCGGTATGCCGTTTTATAACCCAATAAGCAAGTAGCGGTATGCCGTTTTATAACCCAATAAGCAAGTAGCGGTATGCCGTTTTATAACCCAATAAGCAGATGTACTGTTAGGACCTGCGCCCCCTGCCAACCCCCAATTATTGAGGTTGCCGTAACCTATAATTAAGAAATGTGTAACTGTTACCTAATGCACGTATAATTTAGAAAGAACAAAACACCTCTTGAATTCTGACTAGATCTATGAATCACGAAAGCAGACCTGGAGATAAAAAAAAAATACGGATTTAACATAACCAAATGTAACCAGGCAAAAATGCTAGCCTCTCGTGGCTGAGAGAAGGCACTGGCATCCTTCAGGGAAACTTTAAAAGTTTAAAACATGATTAATGTATCTAACATGCCAGGTACAGTAATTGCTAAAATAGAAGATAAATTATCCAGGCCACCTGGTGGTGATTTGCTGCTCTGTAACTTGACCACCAGGTGTAGCCACCTGAAAGCCCCCTAAATGCTGGGATATGTTAAATATGTGACAACTATCTGGCCTCAGGGGGGAAAGTACAACATAATTATACACATCTTCTTAACATGTTTACCCAGCCAGTAATAATCAAAGTATATATGCAACTTATACTCTGTTGTGAGTGCAGCCCTCTCGGTGGCCATGCCAGCAATGCTGAGATTGAAGAGAGTGGTGTTCCGTATCAAAACCCCATTCACTCTGCCGACTGGGAATTGAAACGTTGACGCTGTTAAGCATCATAGCTGTTTGTTTTTTTATGTAGCTATTAAAAGGTACGTTTTATCAAGTCCATGAGTGCAGACCATCTCTTTGATTTGATATATATATATATATATATATATATATATATATATAGTGTTTGAGATATATCTGTATATAGATATGTAGTGTTTTCCTGTACTTGTTTAAATTACTGGGCCCTCCAGTAAAGAACCTGTTTTGAAATGATGTTAAACAATTTGTGGTTTGGAGAGGAGATTTTTTTTAATTATTGAGCCTATTTATAGTGGCTTTTTTAAGCAGGCATGTGTTTCTACTTGTGAGTTTTTTGTTTAGGACTTTACCTAGGATTACCCATATTTGTGGAACTCTTGTAGGTCGCATACAAATAACACTCATATATGATAGAATCCTTGTTATCCTAATGAGTTTGCGTTATTAAAAAAAAAAGACATTGTTCCACTGACAAATGTGAATTTGTATTCATCTTAGCTACATTCTATCAGTCTCTGCCATCCCATAACTTAAATTGCAACCGAATCTCCCACGTTCGTTCAATCTAAGTTCTCTGATACATACTACAGGAATTACATGCCTTAATTCTAAACCGCTGATCAACCTAAAACTACTCTCGGACTACCTTACCCCATAATAATACTCTAAATTGAAATTCTCCCAACCTATTCTTACCTTTATGGTATCTTTTCAGTTTTTTTTTTCAATTTAACCCCTTAAAGACACATGACGTGTGACACGTCGTGATTCCCTTTTATTCCAGAAGTTTGGTCCTTAAGGGGTTAAGGGAATTTGGCTGCTGTACAGTTGGACATAGTTTCAAACACATCTTACTGTGATGTTCAGTCACTTAAAATCAGCTTACTTTTCTTCAATTCAGTTGCTAAAATTTTTCTGAAGGTCACTTTATTCACTATATACCAACAACAAATCAAATAGCTAGTACCCATTTAGATTTGATTTGTTGTTGGTATATAGTGAATAAAGTGACCTTCAGAAAAATTTTAGCAACTGAATTGAAGAAAAGTAAGCTGATTTTAAGTGACTGAACTTACAATAACAAATTCAACATTTTGTAAATCAACCCCAATGCGCCTATACAGACATAACATATGTTAAAATATATTCTCAGATTACATATTGCTATATAACTTTGCATTGCATAGAAACTAGGTTGACATTTATGAATTTATAAAAGCAGGTGAAAATCATTTTGCATATCATGCTTAGACCAATCCAAGCATCCTGTCCTACTCTGCTCCTTTCCAGTAAATCTTAGCCCTTCATTTCAGGCACATTTTCAACCAAAACTGAGAATATGAGAGCTCTCAGAATGGGCAAAAGCTGTGAGAAACTCAGTAGCTTTCCCTTCGACTAGCTCAGGTCTCAAAAATGTTTTGCTCACCTGTGCCATTACAAAAAAAAAACCCTAGACCATTTCCATATGAGACTGATCTCACCCATAAGGGCAGTCCAGAACCGAAATGCTGGCAAGTCCTCTCTGCACGATAGATACTCAAACCTGAAATCATTGCACTCTCATTTTGTATTCTGTCATTCACAGCTACCCCACAGGCATGTACAAGGTGTTCCAATTGTGTCTAGGCACTCCTTAATGAAGGATCAAATTGTCATTCCCATCTCCTGCTTCTCTGGGAACTATTGATGAGTTGCAGCTAGCCTCTTCTGTTTTGGAAGATGCCAAAAAAAATTGTGCACTTTTTCGAATTCAAATTTAAAATTAGTTTTTCTCAGTAGATGCTTATACGAATGCAATGTGCTAAACAAGCATATAAGTTCCCTATTTTGTCCCTCTTGTACTCTGTAACTCCAATTATTTTTTTTCCAAGACACTCCTATCAATCTTAGGTAGTAGTATGTCTTATTTCAATCTTTATATCATTCAGCTTTCCTGGGTTGAGTGAATGTTCTTCTAATGAATCCAAAAACCTTATATTTCCAGCTAATCATCACTACATATAAACAAGATTGAGATGTGTGGCTGCTGCTATCCATTAAATCATGCTTCTAGGCTTGAACTTAATAAGTATCCATTAGATATAAACACAGAATGGTCTCCTGCTGGAGTTAAGAATCAGGAAAAACCTTTCAGACACAGCACAGGGCTTAGTTTGCATTGTTCTTTTTAACCCCTTAAGGACCAAACTTCTGGAATAAAAGGGAATCATGACATATCACACATGTCATGTGTCCTTAAGGGGTTAATTCCAGGTTGTTAGATGTGAAGATTAAAAAGTTAAGAGCAAAGGGTCGAAGATCCTAATAAAAGACTACTGTCGAGAGTATGGTTATAAAAAAAAATAAATCAAGAGCTATTCTGTGAACATAAATGTTATTTTTAAACTTAAATATCTTTTTTATATTTCAGATATATTTTGTATCTGTACTGCCTATAGATGTACTGTAACGACTGTAATATTTCAAAGCAATCGTTCATTTTTTTCTTCCAAAGCTTTAGTTTTATCTTAGTAATTGCTTAATATGGATATTTTAAAATGTTCTTTTGACCAAAAAAATGTCCATTAATAGAAACAATGTTTGAACATTGGCCTAACCTCCCTTCCATTGATGATTTTACTGAAAGGAAATATTTAATAAAATGTCCAATCCTGTAGGGATTATGACTTTCTTAGCATCTGTTTTGTGCTACAGTTTCCCATAAGAATATGTTAGAGGAAAAGTAAGAAAGAAATGTGAATGTTTCAGGTATACCTATATTTTTATAATGACATTGGTATTTTTCAGTAACTTATTAAACCCATCCACGCAAGTCCGAAAATCTTCTTCCTTCCACAGCACAATTGCACTCTTAGGCCTAATTTTGATCTCTTAAAATTTAATGACTACTCGAAGCAACCTTAATTATACTTTGTTGAAAATCCTTTCATCTACTTAATTCCATGCAGAGATCTTGATAAAGCAAAGTAAAACACATGTGCAAGCCAGAACGAATTTCTCTTAACCTAAAACCCTTATTAAAGAAAACTTGTGTGTACTTTTGAGGATAGTTAATGCTTATTATTTATAGAGACATCTATATGTATCCGTACCATATATGTACAATACAAGCCTTAGAAAATTAAATAATGAGTCATGCCACGTAGGAGAATTGTTCTGCCTGTATGTGCTGTGCTATTCACTCTATGCGTATTAACAATGTTTACATTGTTGCAGAGGTTTTGATGAGAAAGTAACCCGCTCAAAGTCTCCCTGCCGAGAGTGACTTATATCTACTGTGGTATACAAAAATATCTATATATCAACAAACAAATCTAGATTTATATATTGTATAGTTAATAAATCTATAATATATACATAGACATATTTTACTGCTTCTTCTTTTCTTCCTATATTGGCTACTTCTCACTTGATCTGTGAACCAAATGGTAGAAAAATGTGCGTATCATTATACTGCAAAATATATGTAATATTTATTATCCATTTTTGTATTTTTGTTTTGTCTATAGCTATCATGATTATTAGGATGCCTAATTGAATGGATGCAAGCTACTATCTCTTTAAATTACTAATTGCTTATTTAAAAACAGATCCATTGAAGTTATTCAGGGCTCGATTATTAAGTCTTTACCCATTGTGCACTCTGTTTTTTCCACTAGTTTCCCCCTACATTCAGAAGTAGGGGAAGCCTTGCTAAACCCTTGATACTGTTTGCTACTGTTTGAACCTTTCCAAACCTTGCAACTTCGACAAACCTCCTCGATCAATGTTAAACAAAGTCAGAACAGACATACAGATAAAGCCTTATTTGTACCTCGTCCTGAATCAGACTGGCTCTCTAGTAATACCTGGCTTGTTTAAACTGACTCTACTAATTTGTCTTTCCCTTTGGATTTACTTGCAATAACTGGTTATAATGCAGCTATGGTCTTTGGATATCTCCCTCAACTACAGCATTTATTAAACTGATGGGTCCCATGGTGAACAAATTGGACTGGATTAAGGTCCCTCTTACTAAGCTGTTTTCACTGTTTAGTTAATATTCCCTAAGGGATATATTTTTTTTATGTTTTGGAAAGCTTTCCATATTTATTCTTATATGTGCAGGAAGAAGATATCTGTTGTAAATAAAATAATATATATTTAAAGGGATACATGACAGAATTGTTTTACCTGCAATGATTGCATGGATGAAATTTGACTAAACTGAAACACCGAATTGACTAGCATTAACCTTTTTCAGAAAAAGTTGATTTGGTCAAACATTTTTTGCTGTGCACTAGTCTGGTGATATTCACCATGATGATACAGGTCACGGAGCCGCTCCACAAATGGAAATGGTGTACAGGCATATAAAAACAGCAACCTGAACTAAGCAGAGCCATCTATTGGTTAAGGGCTGTTCATACATATGGTACAGTACATGCTATTGTACTTCCCAACAAATGGAAGGTAGTGCAAATTTCAGTGGCATCTGGACAAAATACTCTAACTTCTGGGGTTATATAATATGTTTTGAACCCAGAAGAACTTTAAGTGCCTTTTGTAACATGCCTCTAAGCTCAAATCACTATGATAGAGATAAAATTAGGTCGCACCACAATAGACAATAAGATGATATGATTGTAATAGTATATTTACATACACAAGACAAAATGAGATATAGAATAGTCCTGGTTTTGAGACATATGAATTGAAGTCCAACTTGACTTGAGGAACTTGGATGTGGTATGGATCTGTTTGTAGTGCAGATCCTGAGGTAGTCAAATTCTTTGAGTTCCGTTAGAACATGCAAATGAGAAAAAGAGCTTCAATAGTCTAACAGTAAAAACAGGGGAACTTTGCAACAGTAATATTTCTACTCACCTATTGGAGAGCTAGTACAAGCTCAGGTGTAGCTAGCATTCAGTGGCGTTGATCCCTCACTGGTAAGATGTAGGTGGAGGTTGATGATAGGTGGCTTGAAGTGAAGGTTTTCTCGGTATGAGGAGAAAAATACAACTGAAAAAGTGCTCTCTGTATATAACAAGTAAAAGTGTTGTAATAAAATGGTATTATACTCACATTTAAGTGAGCAGGATATACTGCATACTATAATAGCGTGGGTGGTATAATCCCCACCTTGGGATAATTTGGATGAGTACCTATACTCGAGTATAAGTCGACCCGAATATAAGTCGAGACCCCTAATTTTACCCCCCAAAACTGGGAAAACGTATTGACTCGAGTATAAGACTAGTGTGGGAAATGCAGCAGCTACTGGTAAATTTCTAAATAAAATTATATCCCCCCAAAATTATATTAATTGAATATTTATTTACAGTGTGTGTATATAATGAATGCAGTGTGTGTGTGTTTGTATGAATGCGGTGTGTGTGTGTGTGTGAATGCAGTGTGTGTGTATTAATGCAGTGTGTGTGTTGAGTGTAGTGTGTGTGTGTATGAATGCAGTGTGTGTGTGTATTAGTACAGTGTGTGTGTATGAATGCAGTGTGCATAGTGTGTGTGTGTATATAATGCAGTGTGTGTGTATATAATGCAGTGTGTGTGTATAAATGCAGTGTGTGTATGAATGCAGTGTGTGTGTGTATGAATGCAGTTTGCGTGAGTATGAATGCAGTGTGTGTATGAATGCAGTGTGCGTAGTGTGTGTGTGTATATAATGCAGTGTGTGTGTATGAATGCAGTGTGTGTAGTGTGTGTATGAATGCAGTGTGTGTAGTGTGTATGTGATGCCGAGTGTGATTGTGTGCCTGATGCAGAGCCTTGGTGGGTGTGGGCATTTTTATTTTATTTTTTTAATTATTATTATTATTTTAATATTAAATTATTTTTTATATATTATATTTTATTTTTCTATTATTATTATTATTATTATTATTAAATATTATTTATTTACATTTGTATTTATATTTTTTTCGTCCCCCCTCCCTGCTTGTTAGCTGGCCAGGGAGGGGGGCTCTCCTTCCCTGGTGGTCCAGGGACAACATTTAGCCTAACTTACCTTCACAGCATATTTATTTACAGTGTGTGTATATAATGAATGCAGTGTGTGTGTGTTTGTATGAATGCGGTGTGTGTGTGTGTGAATGCAGTGTGTGTATTAATGCAGTGTGTGTGTTGAGTGTAGTGTGTGTGTGTATGAATGCAGTGTGTGTGTGTATTAGTACAGTGTGTGTGTATGAATGCAGTGTGCATAGTGTGTGTGTGTATATAATGCAGTGTGTGTGTATATAATGCAGTGTGTGTGCATATAATGCAGTGTGTGTGTATAAATGCAGTGTGTGTAGTGTGTGTATGAATGCAGTGTGTGTGTGTATGAATGCAGTTTGCGTGAGTATGAATGCAGTGTGTGTGTGTGTGTGTATGAATGCAGTGTGCGTAGTGTGTGTGTGTATATAATGCAGTGTGTGTGTATGAATGCAGTGTGTGTAGTGTGTGTATGAATGCAGTGTGTGTGTATGAATGCAGTGTGTGTAGTGTGTATGTGATGCAGAGTGTGTTTGTGTGCCTGATGCAGAGCCTTGGTGGGTGTGGGCATTTTTATTTTATTTTTTAAATTATTATTATTATTTTAATATTAAATTATTTTTTATATATTATATTTTATTTTTCTATTATTATTATTATTATTAAATATTATTTATTTACATTTGTATTTATATTTTTTTCGTCCCCCCTCCCTGCTTGTTAGCTGGCCAGGGAGGGGGGCTCTCCTTCCCTGGTGGTCCAGGGACAACATTTAGCCTAACTTACCTTCACAGCAGCTCCTGTCAGCTCCCTTCTCTCTCCTCCGGTCGGCTCCCACTGCAAGTCTTGCGGCCGCGCGGAGCGTTTCCACGGTAACCCGTGACATGCAGAGGGAGCCGACCGGAGGAGAGAGAAGGGAGCAGACAGGAGCTGCTGTGAAGGTAAGTTACAGCTTCCTGCCAGCCCCCAAAAGGACCGCCGGGCTTGTAATGAGCCCGGCGGTCCTGGTCTGTATTATGGCAATGTAAGTTGCCATAATACAGACATTAACTCGAGTATAAGATGAGTGAGGGTTTTTCAGCACAAAAAATGTGCCGAAAAACTCGTCTTGTACTCGAGTATATACGGTATATACTGCAATATTCTTGATGACCAGGTTAAAAAATAAAATAAATAAAATGGTTTGTAAAAAGGTATATGGCACACACAAGGTTAAGGGGCCAATATTCCTTTAATAATAGAAAATACAAAGCATTTAAAAACAGCTAAAACACGTTTCGCCAACACAGGGCTTTATCAACTGGCAGTAAAAACATTAACCTGGATACTGAGTTTTTATAAGCATTACAATCAATTGCTTCTTCAAATTTTGGCGCCAAAATGTTGTCATATGCATAAGACATATAAAATACAAAACAAAACTGAATTGTAGGGGAAATGACAGATAATAATTCAAGATGTCTGATATATATCTATTTAATTAAAATTAGGGTTTTTTATAAAGATTTTATTAAGGAGTATAGGGAAACAATCATGTGATGCTCACTAGTTGTGACAGGTTGTGTCACGAGATAGGCCCTAACTCCTTTTGGGAATGGTATGCTGAGCAGAGAGGATGGTGATTGTTTACACGCCCCTCGGCTGTTCTCTGCAAACACTTCAACTGAGCCGGGCGGGGCTTTCCATACAAGCCGTGTGCTAAGGGAGAGTCAGTGCAATGGCTGGGAGGTGACACGGTTCTCACTGCGACAGACAGACAGACAGACGTGGTCGTCCTGGTCCTGCTTCCTACCTCTGAGCCACAGCAGCTTTGTTTATCTGCACTTCATTCCGGTCCTGTTCATCCTGGCATGTCTACAACACTGGGGGCTGTACCTTGACTATGGCTGTGCTTCACCTGACCCTGATCAGACATCAGCAGAGTATATAAACTCAGCCTCGCCCTGTGATCTGGATCAAGTCTTTGATCCTGTTGTGTGTTACGTACCAGTGTGCCTGTCATTTGATCTTCTACTTATTATTGACCCCAGCTTCTGACTACGTTTACTCTGAGCTCTGTCATCCCTTGACTTCGGCTACTCCTCGTTGTTCCTGTTCTCTGGCATCCTTTGACCTCGGCTATTCCTTGACGATCCTGCTGTTTGAGTCCTTGCCTGTGCTGCGACTTGGAACTTCATTCTGCACAGCCCCCGTGCACAGACCCACAGGCCAGGTGAATTCTTACCTGACCACCTTGGCCTGTGGCTATCTGCAAGGGTGAGCAACATATCTGCGCTACAGACTCCCAACCCAGGTAAGACCCTGACAGGAGGAAATGTGGGCGGTCATGGAGAGGACGCAGAAAGTTTGTGCGTCCCACGGCAAAGCAGTGTGGGAAATGGAGTCTCCCGGTTGAGTATACCCGGAAGTGAATGAAAATAGGGCTAAATACATATATAAAAGCAGCAAAGATTAAAGACACCAATAAAAATAAGAACACACATATACACATATTGGGGGGGAACAAGGTGGATCTTGCTGATAGATCCTCTAGTGTGGATGTTAAAAAGCACAAATTACATAAAGCATCTATAACATGTAAATAAGAACCATTATATTTGTAAAAGGTAGGACAAACCTTGTTATTAGGGGGGTAGCCTACCTTTTAGAGCCAGAATATATATGATCTTTTTTTTTTGTTATTAGACCATTAATGGTGGATCAAGATTTCCATCTTAAGTAAAAAGAAGGGAGACATGTAAAATTCATTATAGAGTTAAAAAGAAGAGAAATGGCCTTTATACCAAATTATGAAAATATATAATGTGTAAGACTGCAAAAATAAATAAGAATAAATATAAAAATTAAATTAAAAATAAAATAAGAATACATATAAATATAATAATAACATTGAAATGTATTTATTTATTTATTTTGCAAGGGGGGTTATTGTTTTAATTAGATAGATGATGGACCTTATTTTCAGTATTGGATGAATCTGGTGGTAGAACTTGGTGTGAAGATTAGTTGATTACTACAATATCTGTACCCATCCACATTGCTGAGACTATTTTTTTTATTTACAGAAAGAGAACCAATAACATAGGTTACACCAAATAATGTAATACACCAAAACTAATAGAACAGCAAACAATAGTTTAATACTGAGTGTAACGGAACCGCTGGCACCCCGACTGGGTACCCTCCACTGACGGATGCTCCTAGTGCTTTCCGAGGTCTCCAAGCACTCCACCAGACACCATAACCACTGTAGACTCCCACGAACCGCCGCAGCTTGGTTGGGGTCTCGCCACGCTACCCACTCTGGACCCAAGACCAGGGTCTAGCTTCCAGTAGGTGGACCTCTCCGAATTCCAGAGAACAGGAACAGGAACAAGCTCTTAGCAGAGCTCAGCGATTATACCCTGGGGAGTATAGTGATTATAGCAATCCCCAGAGTGTAGTTCTCCAATCCCCCAAACATGAGCCGAAACTTCATGAAGGTACAAGATGATCTGAGGTGCTAGCACACCCAGTCTGCTTTTATTTCCATCTTACACATAAAAGACCGCCCACAGGGGCGGGGTAAAATAGCCAATAGCATAATGGTTACAACCCCCATGTTTCCTCCCCTCAGATAAACATATAACATAATTATAGCATACAGTAAAAATACAGTTTTCACACATACACTGTAACTTTAAAACTATACATTCAATTTCATATACAAATACATATTTGGAATCAGCACACTGTAAACATAAACACTTCCAAAAATCAGCCAAATCCCTCCAGCGGATCAAAAGTTAGCTGGAGGTCCCTTTATGACCGACCGCAAGCACAATTTCCTGCCCAAAACAGTTCCATAGATTTGGGCTGTGCGGTCGGTCAATTTCATGCGGAAAAAACGACTAAGTCCCATTTTGAACGGGACTTAGTCTCTGGAGCTGAAAAACGAAGTGTAGGAGAAGGTAAGGGTCAGCGGTGTTCGGTAAAATGTGTAGCCGATTTCAGTTCCACAGAATCTTTAGCATACACCGCTGACCGCATCTGAATGAACAAAGATGGCCGCCGCCATGTGTTCGTTTGCACGAACTGAGGCCACCCAGCGGTCGGCAATTAGCCTGCAGTAACCTCACAGCCTGGGAGGTAAATTGCCTGCACACTTTAACTCCTGGGTGGTCTGCCTGTGTGGTACTTGGTTCAGTAAGCCCTATTTACTGAACCAAGTGGGAGAAAGCCAGGGGCAAGTTATTTTACAGGTCTGGGGACATAGTCTTAAAGGGGCATTGTTCACCACAGTTATAAGATGTCCCCAGACGGTTCTTAAAGGGCCATACACACCGAATAAAAGTCCATACGTTTTCAGGGGCCATAGTCTTAAAGGGTATTGTTACCCAAAGTCTCAATATGTCCCCAGACAGTTCTTAAAGGGCCAGCAGCAGTACAATAAAATACCATTCACTGTGCTTAAAGGGCCAGCAGTCGCACAATAAAATACAATATGCCCAAATATAGTTCTCTAAACGTACCAATTTTCCAGGGGCCATAGTCAGCAGGTAGGAGGCGGGCAAACAGGCTACTCCAATGCCCAGTGGTGAGGTTGGTTTCGTCACACTGAGGAACACTTTACACCAAGAAACAATGCAAAAAGACAAGAGAGTACACATGTATAAAATATACAATTGGTGGCAGACAGTCCCATTTGTAATAAATGTTCTTCTCATTAAAAAGAAGAGATCAAATTCCTTATAGTTGCTTGGATCCATTGATACATATGAAATAGTGCAATACGTCATAAACGAATGAAACACACACAATACACAAATGTGTGATTGGCAATACATGTGGAATGGCGCTTCAAACCAGCTCCGGTGTATATGGCGTGTGGTGGCATACATTTTTATTATTTACAGCCTGCTTTCTAAATCCCTCCTAGTTGTGCCATACCTTGACAATTATATATATAAATCATTGATGTTGACAATAAGTGGATGTCTAATCCTAGTGAGTACTTCAGCTGAAATATGTTCAGTCAAAATATAGACATTTTAGCCAAACATTTGCTATGTAAATAATATCCAGGTCTTGATAAAAGACAAATTCAGTTTTTACATTTTGGTTGCTGTTTGGCTCATTCTTATAAACAGATTCATTTTTATATAAGTTTGATAACTTGAATATTCTCAAAGATCCACATTGCAACTGAATTTCCCTCATTCATTCAATCTAACTTCTCTGACACAAAGTACAGGGATTACACCCATAATCCAAAAACACTGGTCTCCCTAAAACTACCCACAGACTACCTTAAGCCATGAAATTGAAATTCTGCCAACCAAAAACCTTCTTCTTATCTTCATAGTAACTTTTAAATTACTATACTTTTTTTTTTAAGAAAGTAAGAGAATTTGGCTTCTGTATAGTTGGATATATTTTCAAACATATCTTACTGCTTCAATAAGATCCATTTCAAAATAGCTTGGACCCATTTATATTTGATTTGTTTTTGATAGATAGTGAATAACGTGACCTTCAGAAAAATGTTAGCAACTGAACTGAAGAAAAGTAAGCTAATTTTAAGTGACTGAACTTATAATAACAAATTCAACATTTCGTAAATCAACCCCAATGTACACATACAGACATAACATATTTTAAAATTTGTTCTCAGATTACACATTGCTATATATCTTTGCATTACATAGAAACTAGGTTGACATTTATGAATTTATAAAAGCAGATGAAAATCATTTTGTATATCATGCTTTGATTTACTGCTGTTCATGTTCCTAAATGTCATTTAAACATATTTTGAGGGCCAAGAGGGTAATGCGAATGTGCCCATAAACCTTTTATAATGATTTTGTGTGATATTTGCAACTTTTATTTCAGGCACACACATTTTGTGTATCATAATAAAATGCAGCACATTTTCTTTCCCATTGGAAGTGTATTTTTATATTCTCAATATATTGTAACATATTTCATCTTTTATGTAAGTCTGTCACTCCTGGATTCATCTTATTCAATCCAGGATTTACAGACATTGCTAGATATAAAATGGCTGCTAACGAATGTGGATACTTGCATGGTTTAACCTGATAAATGCTGTGTCTTTCTTCATCGTAATGAAGTGTTTTAAAATCTGTCTCACATGGGAAAAGGTGCAGAAAATGAAATTTAGTTTAATACTTATGAACCTTTATTTGCTATTACAGTTTCCAAAATCTCCCATGGAAAACATATAACTGTAGTGTGTTCTTTTTCTCAAATCCTCTATTGACTCGGAGAATTTAAAAATTGTCAAGTCACACAGCTGCAAGTCAGGCTAATGGTGGCTGAAACAATCCTCATAGCAATATATGAAACATGTTTTTAAAATCTTGAAATGTTTTTCATCCTGGAAGTATTCCACTTTTGTTCATTTATGTTTTAGCATAATTATTTATCAAAATCTGACTGTCTTTATATTTATTTATAGGTTTATGTAGAACTTGAGAATATTGAGAGTTAAACGGTTACTCCAACCCAAATGTTTTAATAAAACATGTTTTTTTTGGTTGTTATGACCCTTGCTGTCACCGTCTTTTTTTTTTTTAAATAAACAATTAAACAGAAAAATTCACCATTCTGTTCAGCACCTACGCTAAGTTCTGCCTACAGCCCGGTCCACCGTCTGGACATCACTCCTTAGTGCAGGGTGGAATGTCAAGAAGGAAAAGCTGAGGTAGGGCTTAAGCGGAATGGAGGGAAGGGTCATGGTGACATTTGATGTCTGTCATCAGCATTCTATGCATGCTAATGACTAATGTTTTTAATGCACTTAATGTACAGTAAAGCTTAAAACCAATACCTGTAAACAATATATATTCTTATAATCAGAAATCTTCTTTCTTCTTAAATCTTTCCTTCAGCCAAAATATATTGTATTATGCATGCATTATGTTCTATATTGATGTTGGACATTGCATTACCAGTTCCTGTGACATTAGATTAGAAAATGTAATGTGATTTAATTTGTTTGGTGGGCAAGCTCTGTTGTGAATAGCAATGAACTATACAATTAGTGGTCTGATATAGTTTAGGATTCAAAGGCTAGCTAACCAACCAACCATCTTCCTGATGTTTCTCCCCTCTGTGTTAACAATAGTCTTCAGTGACTTATATTATACATTATTCTCAAATTCCCAAGGAAAGATAACACAAGTGTTGTTTACACTATGTTTTTTTGTGAATTAATGAAGGAGTTGGAGGACATACATTTAGACAGACTTTTAGAGAAACTAACATAATGCTGGTTATATTTTGTGCTTTTGTGTGTAATGGTGAACTAAATATTGTATGACCACACATCTCCATATTTGTTGCTTGAGAAAAGTGATTTTAAGCAGCCTTGAAACTGGACATTTGTATTTTGTGTACGTGAGTGTGTGCCAGTGCTGTTCCTTGTTTAAGCATTTACACCAGAACCACCATAAATAAAGACATGTTCTGGATATGCCCACTAAATAACCTCATTTGGACTATCTTCAGGACCAGCACTTTTTTGGCGACTCATCCATTTTCTTTATTTCTAACAAGTAGAAGGGGGAGATCCTCAGTTTTAGGATTGCCAGTTTTGCCACTGGTATCACTCAGCTACAACATATAACAGCACTAAAAATATTGTTAATTATGTAGTCATTTAGTTATTATAGATAAATCAAAAATATAGGGGTACAGGGGTTATAAAAGTTCCGTAACCAGAAATAGGCTGCAAAGTTGTAGACTTGCCATAATTATCAATAGCATATTCATGGTGATTCCATTGGTTCCTTTGGTGGCTTCACTTTTAGAACTTGACAATCCACCCAGAGGGCTGGTTTTACATATCACGTGCCTGTAAGTACATCATTTTAAGGTGGCCCTTTTCCAAAATAGATAATGTTATATAGCTATGTAGCAGTTGTACACCACTGCATTCAAAGGTATGTGGGGGTTAGGGATTGGAGAAGGGTTAGCATCATAGTTAGAATACATATTACAATAATTGAAGATTGTGGGGTGAGGGCAAATTTTGGATTATTAGGTTTCAGTTTAGAGTGGGGTTTAATTTAGTAATGTGTACAGGTGATATTTAGTATTGTTGAGTTTATGGTTTGAGTTGGTTTAAATATAGTATTACAAACAATGTAAAGGGTTAAACATAAAATTAATGTGTTTTTTTTCCCAGGTTTGAGGGCTGTTAAAGTTTGGACTATGGAAAGACTTTGCTTTTGGTTTGGTAGGAATTACATTTAGGTTTAGGGAAGATTGTTTTTTCGGGTTCAGACCTGTGGCATTTGGAAGGCTATATGCCAAGTAAGAATGATATCAAAGCAGTAGAAGCTTTTATAAAGTGTGCATCACTTGTCCATACTCTTCTTTCAAAAGGCATTTCTTGTGTGAGAGCCTGTTAGTGGACTCCTACTTCCTATGCAGTCTCAAATAAAGAGACTGGGAGAGCTGGGACAGCGCTGATTTTTACACCCTCCATAATCAATTCTACAGCTCTATTATCAAACATAAGTACCTGACTGGAGAAACAAGGACACTGGCCAATGCTCTTGGTGTTGATCTACAGCACACCTAATCTCCAAAAAGTCACATTGGGTACCAAAACGCATGATTCCTAATCATGCTCTGTCCCTCCATATCATGTTGAGGCAGTAAAATACTAAGCAGTGTAGCCCATATTTTTCTACTTATTGCCATAAAAAGTTGGCTTACAGTGTGGTTGTGTTAATAATGCAAATATTTTCAAGATAGAGTGGCTTGATTAAATAAACATTTTACGAAATAAGTAGAAGAAAAGAGAGAAAACAAATACATCAGAGCATTTTTACAAGAACTTAAGAAACAAAAATGAAAACATTCAGTTATGCTATTAAACATAATATTCAGCTGAGAACAAGAGCACTCTGCTTAGGGATTTGGCTTGCCTACATTAACAGAACCACGACCTTTCCTTAATAATTACCCAGAAAACCAGGACAGTTTAATATTAATCCATAATAATAAAGTAAACACTTGAATATTCAATGAAAGCACTTGCCGCAATCTCACAAGCTGTGTATACACATCATGTTAAATTAGTAGCATGCTATAGCAAATAAAAAGCAAACAATAGAAATAATTTATATTATCAGAGCTGGCTTCAGTAGAAATGCCAACCTAGATGTAAATGGAAGTTGGAGCCTCACACAGAGACATAGTACTTATTTTATATTAACAATGTTTTTAGTGTCTTTACATTTTGTACCTGAAAGCTCAATTTCTTTAGAATGGGGATTTAAGGAGAAACATGTTGCTTGCAAGTACATTGACTAAAGTTTATTAATGCACTTTCCCTATTTAAATTTAAATTATGCGCTGTTTGAATAGAAGTAAAATTATACAAATGTGAGTAAATGCACAAAGGATCCTGAAAATTGCATTTGATGTTGGGAGATATGCATGCAAATTAATTTAGGCTTATTCGCTAAATATCACCTTTTTATAAACTGAAATGTGAATTGCAAAATTTAAACTAAAATAGTCATGCTGTGTCTGGTTTTTATTTGGGAAAAAAAGTTCAAACCAGCTAAATTTAGCAATTTAATTTAAAATTTGGTACAATTCAGTATCAATTGCAAAAAATCCATTAAATATTTAATGGAGGAGGTAAATAAAAGCAGCAGAGTTTGTAACCATTTTTATTTATCGAGATTTCCCCAACACGGTATATACGTACATTTTGTAAATCTTCCCAAAGCTGGTCTTATGACCACATACCTAACAACATTGAAGGTGGCATAATCTGGATTTAGTGGACGGGGTCATGAGGGAGCACTGCTAGTGACATGACTGTGTCACTAGTCCTGCCCATAAGGAGTGGATCCACCTAGAAAAGGGACAGGCCTACCCGCTGCCAAGCTTTTTATCCTGCCTTCAGGACCATGTAGGGCAAGCATGTCAAACTTGCGGCCCACCTGCCCTAGGGCCACTTTGTGTTGTGGCTGTGATCAGCTGCAAGCTGCAAGACAGGAAATATATTTCCTGTCTGATTCTTGCCTTCCCTCCCATGGCCGATCACATGCTCCCGCAGGCCAGCCACTACCCTGCCCTCCTGCTTGCAGTGCCAGAGGAGCGTCTGGCCTGCTTGAGCAGAGAAGAGCAGGGCTGGGACTGGAAGACGAGTGGCCCATCTTAAGGTAGGGGAAGAGGGGCTTGGGGGACCTTCCTTTGTACTGTGCTAAATTGTGAAGGGGGGCAGTGTATTAATTTGAAGGAGGGGCAGTGTATTAAATTAGGAGAGGGAGTGTGCAATGTATTAATTTTAGGGAGGGGGCACTGTATTAATTTGGGGGAGGGAGGGAGGGGGCCAATGTAATAAATTGGGGAAAGGGGGCAGTGTATTAAATTGGGGGAGGGAGTGGGGCAGTGTATTAGAGTGGTGGAAGGGGGAGGCAGTATATTATAGTGGCGGGAGGGGGGAAGTGGGTTAAATTGGGGGAAGGCACTGTATTAATTTGGGGGATGGAGGGGGCAGTGTGTTAAATCAGGGTGAGGGCAGTGTACTAATTTGGGGGAGGGAAGGGGTCAGTGTATTAGAGCAGTGTTTTAATTGGGGGAGGACAGTGTATTAAATTAAAGTGCTGGGAGGAGGGGCAGTGTATTCAATTAGAGTGGAGGGAGGCGGGGCAGTGTATTAGAGTGGAGGGGGGATTTGGATTTGTGGGAAGTGTATTAGAAGGGATACAGTGTATTAGAATTGGGAAGGGGCAGTGCATTGGATTTGTGGGCAGTGTATTAGAATGTACACATACACAAGAAAAACAAGTACAGAGGCGCTAGATCAAAATCTAAAAAAATCTAAGGGGATACATTTGTTTCAATTGTGGGACTAGATTTAAATTAACAAGAAGGGAGGGAACTCACCAGATACAGAGAAAGAGTTGAGGAAGCCTAACTTTACCCACCTTCCCTCTTGTTTTTTTCTAAATGTAGGCAGTGGCGGAACTACCTCAGTCACAAAGGTTGCAGCTGCGACCGGGTACATCACTCCAGGGAGCCCGGCCACCCTGTAGACAGCTGCTACCGCCCTGGCCACCGGCTATGTAACGCTGTCCCGGCCCGCATGGTAGAACCGCCGGGGCTGCACATTCAAGGGCCCATCGGGTGGCCCATGCTCTTAGGGCCACCCAATAGCAATGTATTTCAATGGGGCCCAGTCAGCGCTCTAGTTATGCCTCTGGATGTAGGGTTTGTTGGTGTGGTGTTAGTGTGCTGTTTGTTTTCTTTTGTATTTTTCATAGCTTGTGGTTTTCCTTGCCAGTGCAGATACAGTGGAATAAACTGCCGACTCAACTTGGGGACTAGCAGCCTGCCAAGAGGTGATGGCAGTCAGGAGGGTGCCCTGGACTCTTGGCTTTATGGATAGAGCTGTCTGTTGGAGAAACACCCCAACAGCCGACAGGTCAAACCTGTTTGCTGGCATTGTTATTGTTTATCTAAATAAAGCTCTGGTCATTGTCCTTACCCAATATACCTAGGTTTCCAGTGTTTATTGGGCAACGGGATTTGTTTTTTGTGGATCAGCAGTCAACTAGTCAGCTGACACTCTCAGCTAATCACTGTCACCCATTGCTTCTCAGGACAAGCATCCTCTTTAGCCCAAACATCACAGAGAGAAAGGCTGTTGGGACTCCAGAATGGTTTAACATTAAACTGCTAAAATGCTGTTGGATAAATTCTCACTGTGCATCTGACTTTCTCTATTATATATTTATGCTGCACTTATACAGCTTGGCTCTTTCCTCTGCAAAAGTAAATTACTTCAATACCCTCATAACCACACTCTCCTGTGAACCCAAATGACTATTTCACACATTTAAATCTCTTTCCTCCTCCACCTACTAACTTGACTGCTTCAGACTTTGCAACTCACTTCACTTGCATACTGTTCTCTCATGGTGTTCCTCTTACCTCTCCCAGCATTATTTTAGTGTTTCTTTCTCTGGCTCTGCTTCTTCTCCCCAATTCCTCTCTGGGGTGTTCCCCAAGGTTCAGTCCTTGGTCCCCTAATGTTCTCCATCTATGCTGCCTCCCTTGGTAAACTAATTAGCTCTTTTGGCTTCCAAAATCATTTCTAAATGGATGGCACACTAATCTATCTGTCCTCTCCTGATCTATCCCTGTCCCTCTTGACTAGTGTCCTTGACTGCCTCTCTACTATTTCTAACTGGACGGCTGTCCACTTCCTTAAACTCAGCTTGACCAAAACTGAAATTCTGGTCTTTCCTCCCTCAAGTGTTGCTACTCCTGTTTCTGTCTCCCTCCAAGTCAACTGTGCTACCATCAGCTCCACTATGCAGGCTCACTGCCTAGGTGTTCTCTTTGACTCCAACCTCTCCTTCACACCTTATGTTCAGTCTATCTCTAAATCCTGCCGCTTCCATTTCAAAAACATTGCGCGCATCCAACCCTACTTAACGCAAGATGCGACTAAGGTGCTGGTCCATTCCACTGTCCTTTTTCGCCTTGACTACTGTAATCTGCTTCTCAGTGGTCTTACGTGCTCCCAACTTGCGCTGTTACAGTCCATAAGAAAAAAAAAAAAAGCAGACTGATGTTCTAGCCCTAAAAAGGTCTTTTTGGGATGCTGTCCTTACAGCAGAGATCAGATGAGTCCTTCAGGACGGTAGTGGACACTGAATACACTAGCCTATATCAATTTCCCTATCAAATCAGCAGCAGCTACACTGTCCCTACTCTCACTAAGAATGCAGCTTCACAATGAATGTAAAATGGATGCTGTCCAGGAGGTGGGAGGGTCTGCTGCTGATTGGCTGGAATGTGTCTGCTGACTGTCAAAATTTACTCAATGATGACGAATGATGACGAATGTGTTCGCCATCCGATTCGAACACGAACAAGCGATGTTCACCAGGAACTATTCGCCAGCGAACAGTTCGGGACATCACTACTGTTAATAGCTCCTGACTGGTTCCTCTCTTGCAATTGTCATTAGTCTAATTCTATCCTTACAGTTTGTGTCACTTTACCAAATTCCCTCTAGCATGTAAGCTCATTGAGCAGGGCCCTCAACGCTTCTTTTCCTGTGTTTTTCCAACATGTCTGGTTGCAACTAAATGTCTGTTCGCCCACCCACTGTAAAGCGCTGCAGAATTTGTTGG
Organism: Pelobates fuscus; assembly: GCF_036172605.1. Classification (NCBI taxonomy): domain Eukaryota; kingdom Metazoa; phylum Chordata; class Amphibia; order Anura; family Pelobatidae; genus Pelobates; species Pelobates fuscus. Next base: position 83,434,200 of record NC_086325.1, on the reverse strand, counting down.
CGCTATATAAATATTAACATAATAATAAGAAGAAGAATGAAATGAAGGAATGGAATTAGGGAACTCCAGACACTATGACCACTTTAATGAGATAAAGCATTTACAATATCTAGAGTTTTCTTTTAAGGCAAACAGCCCCCAAAAACGTTATAATATACCAGTCTCTGCACAATAAACCTTTCAAATTTAAAAGCATGAAGGGTTAGTGCAGAAATAGTTAACATTTCCAATATGCAATCTCTTTTTATCCTTGCTTCTAAAGATGCATTTACAGTTTAAATTAAGGAAGTTTTACATACAGGGGAGAGAATTTACCCCCAGCTGGGAAAACATGGCTTAGCAAGATTTTTACATCCACCTTCATTGATCCACAGATTATCGCACATTGGTGGAAGAACTCCCTTTGGGAGATGCAGGGAGGGAAAGCTAATGTGAGAAAGTGTGTAGAATTTCTTCCTTTGACTTCAGGGTTATGTAGATCAAATCTGGCAAGCTGGAGGCAAGGGAGATGATTTTTATCTATTTTTTTTTTCTTCACTTATGTCTTGATGTCAATATAGCTGAATTTATATGAGGAATTGCTGAACGAGGATGCCGATGTGGCTTTTGAATAAACTCACTGCTACATTCCAAAGCTACACAGAAAAAAAAGAACGCATAATTACACAATTTTGACTGTTGGAGCAAAAATGCAAAGACTAAATGCTATAAATACTTTTTTTGTATATACAATAAAATATTTGTTTTCAACATTCAGAGTGTGCAGCTATGTGAAAGTGCCAAGAACATCTTGTGTATTATGATGTAAAACGGGAAATAGAACTGTAGAACAATTTGTATTTTTAACCATATATTCTTTGTACCATTCAGATAATTAAATGGCACAATAGTATTAAAGGAATACTCCAATCACCATAACCATTTTAGTCAGCTATAGTGATAATGGTGCCAGGGGTGCCCTGGCGCCATCCAATGTAAGTAGTCAAAACAGTTGGTAATGGTTTGCTGCACTGGGGGACACCGGGGCACTCCTGGCACCATAACTACTACAGTGTACACCATGGTTATGAGGCTAGGCGTGTTATTTTAACACCGGTCACAATTTTAGCCATTTCTATGGAAATCCTCTAAATTAAAACTGGAAGCTCACACAGCCCACTATTATATATTCTACTTTCTTAAAATGCTAATATTTATGTCCAAGCCACCTTTTTAATTGGGCATTTTTTTTCTGCTTCCACAAACATTTCTGTAAAAAACGTTTGTATTTTTTTAAATCAGGTTGGCATCGTGTCATGTCATGATGATGGTCAGTACATCTCAAACATGTAATTGACACATTTATCATAATTTATTTTGCATTTCCTTCCTCCTCTACCTCTCTCCTATCCCTGCAAATTCCTTCTTGATTCCTTTCTTTGTTTAACCCCTTAAGGACACATGACATGTCTGACATGTCATAATTCCCTTTTATTCCAGAAGTTTGGTCCTTAAGGGGTTAATGTTGCTAACATATTAACATAGAATTCATATTTCTTTTTTTCTTTGCTAATCAGTAAACCCTCAATATTATTTTTTTTATTATTTATTTATTTTACCCTTCTACATCTTTAACCACCTTCTACCCTCAACCCTTCACACCCGTACTCCCCCATTTCACTTGCCTTTCCTCTTTGCTCTTAGTCTCATCCAAATTAAAAAGAAAAAAAATGAACAAGCAGTGACTTTTTCTAGTCATTTAAATGCCTGAATCTTTGTGAACAGTCAAAATGCAGACTGTTGTTTTTTTGTGAGATATGTGGTATTTAAAACTGTAACATAAAATATATGTCAACAGTGCAACTGTTCTTCAATTATATTTTCATGAGTTTGCCACAAAAGGTGCCGCACATTGCTCAAAAAGTACAGATGCCCTCCTCAGAATTGTCTTTATAGCCAGGGTGACCAAATCCACCATTATTTCCAGGGACATATATCACGAAAACATATTGATGGGCAGCACATGAAAAGGGTAGCCCTGTAATATGTAGAATTTAGAAGCAGGTGTATAAGATTAAGCAATTAGGCAATGAAGAATCCTGCAGAATATGCATTATGCATACAGCAGGGCAACACGTTCCATGCATTTTGTAAACATGGTGGACCTGGTCATTCTTACTAACTGCCAATGTAATTTCCTCAGCACAGTACTAATTTGTTATCCCAATGTGCAGAGCAAGTATGCCATGGCATACAAATAATAGCTGCACACTCATTCTCGCTGGTCTATCATATGTAGCTTTGCCGGTTTGTGCATTTTTTTGTTGAATAACCCATTGTGCTCAGAACATGTGCTCAGGAAGTTTGGCATTGGTCGGTTGTGTCCAGCAATGTACGTTAGCAACCATGTCTTAGAGTGCAGAGTAACTATTACTACTTTGCCACAGTGATCAAAATGCATGCAATACTAACACAAAATTCATGGGACAAACATCAAAACAAACTTGGTACTGAAGTACTCAACAACACTAGATCTCACATAACGTCTCTGAGAACTTTACCATCAAGTCTAAATCACATGCAAAGTACATGTCACATACACACAAGAATAAAAAAGCATGGAAGTTATCAATTTCTCATTTTTTATGACAAAGTCTAAATCAGGCTGTAGGTTTGGATACTGTTGATGCAGTTAAGCTACTCAAACTTTTCTTGTGCATAATACGTGCATCTCACAGCAAGTTTTCCTGTTACATTTGTCTGATTCTTCAAGCTCAAAAGTATTCTCCCAAATACGATATACACAGATTGCTGAAGTCAAGCATAGCTCCATATTAGTCCCTCTTTCTATATTTGTAAATAATATGTTACTGAATCATTTATCCTACTGTTCCTGCAAGTTTAGGTCTTAATAACGGATTAGGCTCGCTGGAAAAACTGTAATTTGCAGAAAAGTGTAGCATGATCATTAGCAAGGGCTGGGCGGCTCCTGTAGGCTATTAAGTACATTCATAAGAGGAAAAACTCAGCAAGCTAGTTGCCACAGAAACTAGTTCAGTGCCGGGTTAAAGTTTAAAGAAGGGGGCGGGGCCGGACCGCCAAGCAGAGTGGATGCATGGCACTATAGCTCCCGCTATTTTCAGGCAATATGGCCCCAAAACGCAATTTCTGGCACTGAGTCACGGCAGGCAACTGCACTATGAGGTGCTAGGACCGGAGATCAGTCAGCCGCTTCTGGCCCCGTGTTTGGAGAGAAAACGGAGCTTCGAGACCGAGGCCTAGTCAAACCTATCCAGGTGGTGAGTAGGGCGGATGGCCGCCGCCCTGCTATCCTGCCTGGCTGCAACACGGAGGTCCCCTAACGCAATGGGGTGATGGCCCTGCTTCCCCCCCTCTGGGCCGGGGGGGGGGGGGGGTCATCCCGGCCTACCCTGGGGCTCTAGCTCCGAGCGGGGACTTTGTTTATCACCTAAGATGGCGGCTGAGCCTGAACGGCACGCTATGGAGAGGGCGGCCCCTCCTCGGGGCTCTTGGCGCTCACTACGGGCAACTCAGGGAGAACTCATTAGAGCAACCTACCTATCCTGTGTCCCGTCCTGGGGTGCTCCAATCAACACCGAGGACCTTGAGCGGAGACCATCTGACTGGCAAGCAGCTCCAAGGGTACTCAGACTGTATGCCGGCACGTTCCTGTACAAGCGAGCTACGTGCACGACAGCCGAGGATCATTATGAAGACCTCACACATACCCAGCTCCCACCTGCAACCATCTGACACTACCTGACAAGCCACACCACAGCATCTTTATTCGGATAGAGCTGAAAAACACAGAACTGTGACCTGCCAGTGATGGGAGTTAGCTGCGCTCTGCATGAGGACTGGGGCTGCCTACTCTCTGCCTCCTGAACAACTACAATCAGGATCAAGTTCCCCTCTCCTCTGGGAGAGGAGTCTCTGTTCGGAACCCAGGGTTATTTGTTAATCACGGTGGCATAATTTTTTCTTTTTCTTTTTTAAGCAAACGCCAACCGTGCCATTTTGCCTAGCATATTTGTCTCTCTCACCTAATCTACTATAACTATGCTTTCAGTTTTTGCCTTTGTTTCCATCTCTCAAGCCTGCTATCAGGCAGCGAAGCGCAGATTCAGTATAAGTATCCTAACAGCTAAGTGAGACTAGCCTGCATAGGCTTGTGTATTATTCACAGATTACAATGCAAATATGATTATACTGCATGTATACATTCTGTTAGCTCGTGACACAGCATGCCAATTCTAAGTATAGATAGAGCAGCGATGTTACCATATGTACCAAGCAAGCCTCAGATATTTTCAGCTAGCATGTTAATCCCTAGGCTGTAAGATTAATCAGTATACTGCATTACTAAACTCTGAGACAGGCAGATCTTCTGTGCAACTATGATCCATTGTTTAACCTTTAACATGTTTCCTATCTTGAATATAAAAAATGTGCTATGTATTTCAATGCCATACCTATGTTATTGTATGTTTCCAAACCTGCTTGCACCTGCTATTGTGGCAGTACCAACATGATTGTTCAAGCTATGCACAAATAAAATAAAGAATAAAAAAAAAAAAAGAAGTTTAAAGAAACACTTCACGCACCATAATCACTACAGCCCAATGAGTTGGGAAAAAAAAGGCTTAATTTATAATACTTGTAGTTTTGTACTGGCACTATTACTAAAAAAAATGTAAGTCAGTTTGCATACTGAATTTGGGATAGAGTGTAAGTAACTTTCCTTTTATTATAAACACTATAAAAAGTAACATCAAATAGCTGCTTAAAAGTGACAAACACCCAAAACAACCTATGAGTGGAGTGTTCGCCATTTAGTAAACTTACATTTATTATGTGGGGATGCAACTTTGCTTACAACATTTAAAACATGAACATAGAGAAAGCAAAAGTGTGCAATCCTGTGACAATTAAAGTGGTCTAAATTATATGCAGAGATTTTTTTTTTTAATCGTTAAAATTTAACCCCTTCCCAACACGGACGTATCAGGTACAGCCGACAAAAACGGCCCTTAAGGACCGTGGACGTACCTGATATGTCGGCGGCAAATTTGAGCACTGGAAGTGATCATGATCACTTCCAGCCGCTCTATGGGTATTCCACGATCACTTCCGAGTTGCTCCACGTGGCGCCTGGCAGTGTAGAGCAGAGCATCGGAAGCCATCAGGCAGGCTTCCAATGGTCTGCCTGTACTGAGTGCCTTGAGGGGTCGAGGCACTCAGTAAAAATAAAAAATAAAATTAAAATTCATTTGATTTAAAAAAATAAATAAATTAACCCCTATCCTCTCCCTCCCGATGTACTTTACGATCGGTGCCGTTCCCCCGCCGACGATCGGTCTTCTTCTGAGAGGGGACTGTCTCGGCTCAGCCCAGACAGTCCACCCTTTGCATATTAGGACATCCAGGGGCCATGTGACCACTCTAAAAGAGCGGTCACATGGCCGCAATGTCAGGGTACCTGTGGTCTCTACCTCCGAAAGAGGTAGAGACTTAGCTGTTCCTCCATCCAGACGGTCTGATGGCTCCCTTCCCCGCGGTCTATCCGGTCATGCTAGGCCGGCCGCGAGGGAGTGACTGCCTTTTACAGCATCTAGGCAGGAAGTAGTCATCAGGACACTCCCCCGGAACGACCTGTCAGTCAATTGCTGCAGGACCAATCAGGACGCCTCGGAGGCGTGGTTACTGCTCTGAACAGGGTATTTAACAGAGCTTCTTTCATTAGCTCATTGCCCTGTCGTGGTTCTAGCTTGTTCTAGTCACTCAGTGCTTGTGTATTCTATTATCCCTTTTGGTTTTGACCCGGCTTGTTTACCTTACTCTGCTTATCTCTGTTACCCTTGATTCGGCTTGTCTCTCGCTTACCTGTCTTCTGTTACCCTCGACCTCGGCTTGTCTTTGACCATTCTATACTGTACTACTTACGTTAGTCCGGCCATTCTAAGGTCCGGTATACGTATCTGGCTACTGTTTGTACTCTGCGTGTTGGATCCCTGTCCCGATCCTGACATTACGACAGGGCCCATGGATCCTGCAAGTACAAACAGTCAGCTGGCTGCTCCTGATCCTAGGTTTGAAGCCATGGATCACAGAATGGATCAGATGGCGCTTGCGCTACAGGCTCTATTAGCTTGTGCCAATAACCCACCAGAGGAGATACGTAATACCCCTGTTTCTCCTGTCGGTTCAGGTCTAGAGGTAGCCACAGTGGGTGCTTCTTCTCACATTACCCCCCCAGTACGCTATGGTGGGGCTCCTGAGAAGTGTCGTGGTTTTTTAAACCAAATTAGTATCCACTTTGAATTGCAACCTCGCTCTTATCCTACAGATAGGGCAAAAGTAGGATTTATTATCACCCTACTCATTGAGAAGGCTCTGAGATGGGCCAACCCACTATGGGAGAACGATAACCCATTAGTTTATAACTATAACGCATTTGTAGCTGCTTTTAGAAGAACATTTGACCCTCCAGGTAGAAAGGTGTCAGGGATCTTACCTGGAGTGGGAGTCCGGCAGGCAGAGTTAAGGCACCCTTTGCAATTCGGCACAGACCGAGGGGACTCAGGACAGAAATCCCCAAGGGTGTGACACAGTGCACTGGGGCTGAAATAACCAGTGCTTCCTGGAACGCAGTACAGACAAGGGAAATCCAGAAGAGTAGTCGGTAACAGAAGCAGAAGTCAGGACTGGCGGCAATCAGGCGAAAACAGTAGACGAGCAGGAGATCAAAACCAGGAGTCAGATAAACAGCAGTGAAACCAAACGGAACAGGAAACACGATCTGACAACGAGGACCAGACTTGCGAGGTTTAAATAGGGAGTCTCAAGCAATGATCATGGAACCAGGAACAGGTGTGCAAATCCCAGGCAAACAGGCTCAGGCTACAGGATACCAAGGACATGTAGAAACAGTCAAAGATGTGTGGAACCCAATGTAAGGATCCTGACTGGGATGCAGGCAACTCAGGTTCGATCCCAGCCAGACCCAAATACACAATATTGTGTAAAACCAAATGATGATCCTGACATTACCCCCCCTTCAAAGACGCCGTAGGCGAGAAGAGGAAGGCAAGTACGACCCAGGAGGTTACTTTTTAGTTTTCTTGGTTTTAGTAGTACCTGTAGGAGTGGAGGTCATAGCTCTTAGGGCCTTTTCAAAAACTTGCAAGTCCTCCTTCCGGACTAGAGTCCCATTAGAGGCATAGGTACAGCCAGCAGGAGGGACTTCCTTGATAGGACTTGTAGTGGTTGTGGTGCTTGCCTTCCTAGAAGCAGACTCCTTAGTGGAAATAGCGATCTCAGGTTCTTTCGTAACTGATTCCAGCACATCCTCAGGAGCAACAACTGTAGAAGACGGAGGATTGTTCAAAGTGGTCAAGCAAGGACAGGCAGCATGTTGGCAGACAGGTCTCATAGGATATGCCGGAGTAGTACCCAGACGGAGAACCCGAGGCCTAGAAGGACGAATGGGACAAAAGGAGATTAAATGCCCTCTCTCCCCACAGTAAAAACACAGTCCATGCGCCACCCTTCTTGCCCTTTCTTGAGATGACTGACGACACCTAACCAGTCCAATCTCCATGGGTTCTTCCGCCTCGCTGTCAGATGTATAGGATGTTTCAGGCATTTCAGGAGACTTGGGAGTGATAGGGTTAGTAGTAACATCAGTCCGAGTGAAAGGAGTAGTGTAAACCATTTCCAGTCCGGGTTGCAATATATGGGAAGCAACAGTAGGTGTTCTCTGTACATAGGACTTTTGTGTCTTGTTGCATTGTAGCCCCAAGGACCGAATAAAGGACTCCCAGGAATCCAGGACTGGGCTTTTGGTGAGTAACAATTGGTGGGCCCAAATCTTAAGGTGCCCCGACAATAAGGTAATTGCTGTCCTCACTTTAATGGCATCTGTGGCATAGGTAAGTGGTCTCAAGGAGAACAGGATCTCGCAGTCAACCTTGAAGGTGTCAAACTTAGACCGGATCCCAGAAAATTTTTCAGGTAGAGCAACCAGCGGTTCAGATAGTCCAGAGTCATAGGTTACTCTCCCTTTAAGGGAAGCCAGCTCCTGCTGTAAGCCCTGCAAAGCCTGGGTGAGCTGGGAAACTTGCTGGGTCAAGGCTGCAACGGTAATCCTCAACTCTGCAGACTCCATTTGGTCAGATCGTACTGTCAGGGATCTTACCTGGAGTGGGAGTCCGGCAGGCAGAGTTAAGGCACCCTTTGCAATTCGGCACAGACCGAGGGGACTCAGGACAGAAATCCCCAAGGGTGTGACACAGTGCACTGGGGCTGAAATAACCAGTGCTTCCTGGAACGCAGTACAGACAAGGGAAATCCAGAAGAGTAGTCGGTAACAGAAGCAGAAGTCAGGACTGGCGGCAATCAGGCGAAAACAGTAGACGAGCAGGAGATCAAAACCAGGAGTCAGATAAACAGCAGTGAAACCAAACGGAACAGGAAACACGATCTGACAACGAGGACCAGACTTGCGAGGTTTAAATAGGGAGTCTCAAGCAATGATCATGGAACCAGGAACAGGTGTGCAAATCCCAGGCAAACAGGCTCAGGCTACAGGATACCAAGGACATGTAGAAACAGTCAAAGATGTGTGGAACCCAATGTAAGGATCCTGACTGGGATGCAGGCAACTCAGGTTCGATCCCAGCCAGACCCAAATACACAATATTGTGTAAAACCAAATGATGATCCTGACAAAAGGTTAATGCAGCCAGATTACTGTTGCGCCTGAGACAGGAGAACCGAACACTGGTGGATTATGCACTAGAGTTCAGGTCTCTGGCGGCAGAAATCAAGTGGAATGAGCAGGCGTATATGGATGTATTTTTGAATGGCCTATCTGATGTAATCCTTGATGAGGTTGCTACCAGAGAACTCCCTGAGAATTTAGAGGATTTAATTTCGTTCATCTCTCGTATAGATGAACGTCTAAGAGAGAGACAGAACACTCGAGAGAGGAACCAGAGACCTTCTTTAAGGTTAGCTCCCGCTTTTCCAAGTCCTGACTCCACGATGTCTTTCCTTACTGAACCTATGCAGATAGGGTATACCCGCCTCTCTGAGGAGGAAAGACAGCACAGGAGAAGAGAGGGTTTGTGTATGTATTGTGGAGCCAAGGGTCATTTACTCTCGAACTGTTCTAAACGCCCGGGAAACGCTCGCACCTAAGTCTCTCTAGAGGACAGGCCTTGGGTGTTTCTATTTTGTCCTCTACTTCTAATTATAAAGATCACAGGTTCTGCTACCAGTTTCCTTAACTTGGGGGAAGGAAGTAGTAAGGGCTATGGCATTGATAGATTCCGGTGCTGCTGAGAATTTTATCGACCAAGCCTTTGCTAGTAAGAACAATTTCCCATCCCAGCTAAGGGAGACACCTTTGGCCGTTGAGGCCATAGATGGTAGACCACTACTAGACCCTGTTATCTTTCGTGAGACCATACCCATTGATTTAAATGTTGGTATCCTACACGTGGAGAATTTATCTCTTATGCTCATTTCGTCTCCTTCCGTTCCCATAGTTCTGGGGTACCCATGGTTGAAAAAACATAACCCTATTATCAATTGGGAGTTAGGAGAGATACTCTCCTGGGGCCAGGGCTGCCAGGATCGGTGTTTGTGCAAGGTTTCTCCATTAGCTAATATTAACATACCGGAGAATCCTACTCAGTCCACAGAAAGACAAATACCAGACCTTTACCTAGACTTATGGGCAGTGTTTGACAAGAAGAATGCCGATTCTTTGCCTCCACACAGGTCATTTGACTGTAAGATTAAGCTTCTACCCGGCACTATGCCTCCGAGGGGCCATGTATATCCTTTGTCTGTTCAGGAAAACTCGGTTCTAGAGGAGTATATTCGGGAGAATTTAGAAAAGGGATTCATCAGGAGGTCTTCTTCTCCGGCCGGGGCTGGGTTCTTTTTCATTAAGAAGAAGGATGGCACGCTGAGACCTTGTATCGATTACCGAGGCTTGAATAAAATAACTGTCAGAAATGCCTATCCTATCCCACTGATTACCGAGTTATTTGATCGTCTTAAGGGCTCCAAAATCTTCACCAAGTTAGATCTCAGAGGGGCTTACAATTTGGTGAGAATCCAGCAAGGTCACGAGTGGATGACGGCATTCAATACCCGGTATGGCCATTACGAATACACTGTTATGCCATTTGGACTATGCAATCCTCCTGCAGTATTTCAAGATTTGATTAATGAGGTACTTAGGGAGTTTCAGCATGATTGTGTTATTGTTTACCTGGACGACATACTAATACACTCTAAGGAGATTGAGACTCACCATAGACAGGTCAGAAAGGTATTACACAAGCTGCTGCAACATGGTCTATATTGCAAATTGGAGAAGTGCAGTTTTGATCAGTCTCAGGTAGACTTTCTTGGATACGTGATTTCTGGGGAAGGTTTTAAAATGGATCCTGTAAAACTCCAATCTATTTTAGACTGGCCCTTGCCCAAAGGACTCAAGGCTATCCAAAGGTTTATTGGTTTTTCCAACTACTATAGGCGCTTCATTAAAGGATACTCCTCTATCATTGCGCCTATTACCAATATGACCAAACAAGGGGCTGATACTAAGTTCTGGTCTAAGGAAGCTCTTGGTGCTTTCAAGACTTTCAAGGAACTTTTTGCCTCAGCTCCCATTCTAGTCCATCCTGATACGACTCTGCCTTTCTTGCTCGAGGTCGATGCCTCTGAGACAGCAGTTGGGGCTGTACTGTCTCAAAGGTTAGGGGTGGATAAACCGTTACACCCTTGTGGTTTCTTCTCTAAGAAATTTTCTGGGCCTGAGAGCAGATATGACATCGGGGAAAGGGAACTGTTAGCAGTCATTAAAGCCTTAAAGGAGTGGAGACATTTGTTGGAGGGGACCCTACACCCTATTACGATTTTGATGGACCACAAAAACTTGTCCTATATTGGGGAGGCTAAGCGCTTATCCTCTAGACAAGCTCGTTGGTCCTTATTCCTGACTCACTTCAATTATGTACTGACTTACAGACCTGGTTCTAAAAACTCTAAAGCCGATGCATTATCTCGCCAATATGAACCTTCTACTGTACCTGAACCAGTTCTTTCTTCTATAGTTCCGAAATGCAATATCATTGCTAATATGAATCTCAGGATTCATTCTCCATTACTGGCCGAGATCATTAAGTTGCAACATCTAGCACCTAAACAGACTCCTGCGGGCCGTCATTTCGTTCCTCCTGCTCTTCAACTGGAACTTTTACAGTGTTTACATAATAGCAAGATGGCGGGACATCCTGGTATTCGCAAAACTTACGCGTTGATCTCTAAGGACTTCTGGTGGCCGGCTTTACGGAGGGATATTGAGGAGTTCATCGCTGCATGTGAAGTTTGTACTAGAACCAAACAACCCCATACGCTTCCATGTGGATTCCTGCAACCCTTGGAGGTTCCAGAAAAACCATGGTCCTGTTTGGCCATGGACTTTATTGTCGATCTACCTATCTCTAAAAGACAGACTGTTATCCTCACCGTGGTTGACAGGTTTACTAAGATGGCACACTTCATTCCCCTGCCTAAACTCCCGTCTTCTCCCGAATTGGCAGAGATATTCGCTAAGGAGATTTTTCGCCTACATGGGATACCCTCTCAAATTGTATCGGACAGAGGCTCCCAATTTGTTTCCCGCTTTTGGAGGTCCTTCTGCTCTCAACTTGGTATTAAATTAAACTTTTCTTCTGCCTATCATCCTCAGTCTAACGGAGCTGCTGAACGTACCAACCAGAAAATTGAACAATATTTACGATGCTTTGTTTCTGAACACCAGGATGATTGGGTCGGTTTGATTCCTTGGGCGGAGTTTGCACACAACAATCTCGTTTGCGATTCTACTCATTCAAGCCCCTTCTTCATGAATTATGGTTTTCATCCGTCTATTCTTCCTTCGGATTCTCCTTCCCAGGGGGTGCCGTCGGTTGATGTTCATGTTGCCAATTTGAGGAAGTTGTGGGATCAAACTCGACAAATCCTTGTGCACAACTCTATGTTGGTCAAGAAACACGCTGATAAACGTAGAAGGGCGGCTCCGGTCTTTGTTCCAGGTGATAGGGTATGGCTGAGCACGAGGAACATCCGTTTAAAAGTGCCCTCCATGAAGTTCGCTCCTCGTTATATTGGACCCTACAGGGTGCTGACCCGTATCAATCCAGTTGCGTATCGTTTAGCTCTTCCTAATACCTTACGCATTCCGAACTCGTTTCACGTTTCATTGCTGAAACCACTCATATGTAACAGATTTTCCTCCACAATAGCCCCTCCTCGCTCCGTTCAGGTGGAGGGTCAGGAGGAGTATGAGGTTAACTCTATTATTGATTCTCGAATCTCCCGGGGGAGAGTACAATATCTGGTTGATTGGAAGGGATATGGTCCTGAGGAGAGGAGTTGGGTACCTCAGGAGGATGTTCATGCTCCCCGTCTCCGCAGGGCGTATCACTCTCGCTTCACATCTCGTCCCAGTTCATTCCGCCCGGTGGGCGTATCTGAGAGGGGGGGTACTGTCAGGGTACCTGTGGTCTCTACCTCCGAAAGAGGTAGAGACTTAGCTGTTCCTCCATCCAGACGGTCTGATGGCTCCCTTCCCCGCGGTCTATCCGGTCATGCTAGGCCGGCCGCGAGGGAGTGACTGCCTTTTACAGCATCTAGGCAGGAAGTAGTCATCAGGACACTCCCCCGGAACGACCTGTCAGTCAATTGCTGCAGGACCAATCAGGACGCCTCGGAGGCGTGGTTACTGCTCTGAACAGGGTATTTAACAGAGCTTCTTTCATTAGCTCATTGCCCTGTCGTGGTTCTAGCTTGTTCTAGTCACTCAGTGCTTGTGTATTCTATTATCCCTTTTGGTTTTGACCCGGCTTGTTTACCTTACTCTGCTTATCTCTGTTACCCTTGATTCGGCTTGTCTCTCTCTTACCTGTCTTCTGTTACCCTCGACCTCGGCTTGTCTTTGACCATTCTATACTGTACTACTTACGTTAGTCCGGCCATTCTAAGGTCCGGTATACGTATCTGGCTACTGTTTGTACTCTGCGTGTTGGATCCCTGCCCCGATCCTGAATTGGGCAAGCCCTATACTGATCCTGTAACTTTCCAAAACACCATAAAACGATGAAATCACCAGTTAAAGTGCAGTTTTTATTTTTTTTAATAAGTAGGAAAATTGGCAAGCGTTTGTGGCTATGTGGCTGTGATGAAAGTAACTTTGCCACTGGTTTTTGGAGGGGTCTGTTTACAAGCCTCCTACCCTGTGACTATGGCTCCTGCAATAGACCTTGCTAAAATATTGCAATTGGGACTATATGGTTCATTTACCGAACAGCCGCACGAACTGGAGACCACCCTGGAGCTTGTAAAGCTTAATTGATACATTGTTGCAATTTGCACCTCTGTGGTCTAAGTGTTCATCTGGGTGGCCGCAATTCCCATGGCCGACCACAAGGTGGCGGCCATCTTGTTCGCATGGACCAAAACCATGAATAGACTTCAGGGGGACTTAGCCGCGAATGCCCTGGAACTATTTCATGTCATGTGTCCTTAAGGGGTTAAAGGGGTTAAAGAGAGATTTGTTTACCCCTTCATGAAGTCTTGGCTCCTGTTTGGGGGATTGGAGAACTACATTCACTCTGGGGATTGCTACATCACAATACTTTCCTGAGTATAATCACTAGCTCTTATAAGAGCTGTTTCTGCTACGCTCTCTGGATTAAGAGATCCTGGAAGCTGGATTCTGGTCTTGGGTCCAGGGTGGGTGAAGGACAGCAAGACCCCAACCATGCTGTGGTGGTTTGTGGGGGTTTACAAGGGTTACAAGGGTTATGGTGTTCCAGTACAGTGCTTATGGTGGTCGCAAGTACTAGGAAGCAGAGATTGAGGGAGGTACCTGGTTGGGGTGCCAGGCAGTCCGTCACAGTGGCTACTACAAAAGACTGGTTGTCTACTTTTGCAAATGGTATACCATGACGGGTTAATTTTCATTCCTGGGCTGCTATACGGTCTCAAAGCAACGTAGGCCCAGCAAACCAATCTGGCAAATTTCAATGTGCAAACATGGAAAAGAGGAATGCCCTACATTTGAGCCCTGTTTGCAAAAACCCATAAAACCTGAACACTGGGGGCACTGTTGTACTTGGGAGATGTTGCTGAACACATATTGGGGTGTGCTTTGTCAGTAGCACATAACAGGAACTGAAAATCCATGCCTAAAGTACAATGTGAGAGAAAACTAACACAAACAAATGACTACCCAAACGTTTGGTGGTAATATTAGTGCATTGAAATTTAAAATTGTTAAAATACCACCATTTGAAATACCCTAGGGTGTCTATTTTTCAAAAATATATGATTTGATGGGGGTAAATTACATTGTCCGGCTTCAAAAATGTCCCAAATAGGACATGGGTGCATGATGGCCAGCTGTGAAAATTCCAAATTAGAAAACTGGAATGCGCACCCTCCAAATAAGGTATTTTATGGCCCAGAGAACCCGACAGACATATACATGGGGGGTATAATTGTACTCAGGAAATGTTACTGAACACAAATTGGGGTGTTCTTTGGCAGTAACCCTTAAAGTTCTCCATACATGTATTCTTAAATTGCTATGTGTGTCCAAAGAAATCACACATTTTTATTTTTAATTTGGCATAGATTGGTGGTACAATGGTTGCATAAAAAGTTTACAATGGTTGCATAAAAAGTTTAATATCTTTGGTTGTCTTCTTTTAAAAAATATATACATGTGAAGGGTTATTCAGGGATTCCTGACAGATATCAGTGTTATAATATTATTTGTGTTAATTTTGAAAAAAAAATGGTTTGGAAAAAGCAAAGTGCTACTTGTACTTATTACCCTATAACTTTCCAATAAAAGCAAAGAACATGTTAACATTGGTACAAACAGTGAATGGGTGGGTGGTGAAAGTGATAACTTAGTGCAGGCAAACCGCTGTCATGAGGTCACTCCCAACCTCTATTTAAATAAAAAAAACAAATCCTGAACACAATATCAGAAAAAACAGGGTGCCACAATCACTTAGAATAAATAGAACATAGTCTGGAGATTCCCATAGATAAATGAGACAATCAGAGATAAAAAAGTCCACTTTATTACAAATAAAAGACAAGCAATAGCACACAATAGTGCAAAATATACAGAAGAATATATATAAAAAACAAATTTTGGCCAAGAGCCCTTAGGGACAGCAGCTTAAAGCATACAATTAAATGCAATAGTAATAAAAGTGCATGTGCTAAAGTGCAAGAGTGCAAGACTCTAGTAGCACTTCTCCACAAGCTGCAGACTACACAATACACAAAACATACTAAGATGGATAAAATGCAAACCGTATACAAGTAGACAAAGACTGCTATACCAAAATGCAGGGCTCTTGTGAATGCTCTACGCGTTTCGTCGATCCGACTTCCTCAGGAGATTCTGAATCCTTCCTGGTGCTTTCTTCTTTTAAATCTGCCGTCCCGAACGTCTTTCATTGATCGCGCGTGCGCAGACCACGTCAGGCGCACCGTCATACGTGATGACGTGCGAACAACCGATGTGCGCATGCGCAACCAAACTGGAGTGCAGAATAACTTTATGTGTGATATACACAGCCGCATAACGAGCGTTACCACACTTGGAGCCCTCAATATTAGCACGGTCTGAGTTTACCGTCCTACCTTATATCGGAACTACATGCTAACAGAGATTACTAACATCCTAAATCAGATGCAAATTATACTAGAAAAATAAGAATTGAATGAATGTTATGCAAACTGGTAGTGCAATAACATACTACAAAATTAAATGAAAATTGTAAAAAAGAGTGAACAATAGAAAATGTTAAAAAGATGTAAAAAAGAGTCCATTTGTATGACTATACATTTCAAAAGAAGTTACATGGATGTATCTCTGAATCTAACAGTTATATTCTATCTCATAAGTCATAACTTAGTGAAAGCACATAATTTTACCACATGACAGGAGGCTTCATATTTGCATATCTTTCTTTACTCAAAACTCCAGCAGCATAGAAACAGTAACAACCAATCATAAAAAAGATATGCTGCCCATAAAAGGGCCTATCTATGACATCACTTACTCTTTCTTTGCTGCTCCAGCCAACATCAGGTCAGAGTGTTTTGCCTCTCTGGCAAACTTAATGTATTTTGATTGATTTTTACTGTAGCTGTATCTATTTTTTCCAATCTGATTCCCTACCATCCTGTCCCTCCTGTACTCCCTTCTTCCCCCTGCTGAACCTTATATTTTTTGTTCCTTTACGGCCGTTTTCCGCATCGCGCGCACCTCGCGGGCTGGCACTGCTATTTCAGGCTGCGGGGGGGGGCTGGTAGGGTACGGGTAGAGGGAGTCTAGGTTTTGGTATTGCTGTATAATTTATTTTATGTGCCTTTCGTGCCGCGCGACCGCGGACCGCAAAACTCTTTTCTCCTCACGCGGGCGGCGGCCATCTTGGATCTCGCGGCTCGCGAGATACCGGGCGGCCGCCTTCCCCGCTCGCTCGGCGGATCGGTAACTCACCCGACCGCCGGGCTCTCAATGTACATCCCCTCCCTACATTGTTATATAATAAAGG
Organism: Pelobates fuscus; assembly: GCF_036172605.1. Classification (NCBI taxonomy): domain Eukaryota; kingdom Metazoa; phylum Chordata; class Amphibia; order Anura; family Pelobatidae; genus Pelobates; species Pelobates fuscus. Next base: position 83,417,536 of record NC_086325.1, on the reverse strand, counting down.
GAGAGGACGAAAACAGTCAGTTTCTCTGGAACATTTTTTTTCCCTTTTTCTAATAACTGTGTGACAGATGGTGATTTCTCTGTATATAAAAAATTGTAACTGCAGCCCTAGTTAAGACTCAGGCCTGCCTACACAGGACCTTGCTGTATCACCTGCCTTAAAATTTATACATGCATGCATTTAAAGAGACACATACCTTTTTCAATTTTTCATGTCTCCAGACCCACAGGGTCATACAGGCTCTCCGTGCTTTACATAGTGGCACTTCTTTTACCCTACCTAGGGTGATTTATGGTTCACTGCCATACCCTTCACAGGGCCAGACTATACTGTCAGACCGACTAGGTCCAGCCATACCGGCCACATCCCTCACGGGATTCCTTGCTATTACTATCCCTGCCCAGGGACAAGTTACTTGTGCACCCTACACAGGGTCTTACTGTATTCTGTACATTACCGTACACTGTATGTGGGTGTCCTCTGGGTATTTTTCACGGCACACCACCTGGGGCGACCCCCCAGATATGCATGCTCGGTCAAGCGCTGACCTATACTATTGATGTGGGTGTCCTCTGGTCTTCCACGGCACACCACCCGGGGTGCACCCCGATTATAAGCACGGAGGCCCAGACCTCAACACATAACGATTGCCTGTTGTTTTGTCACTATATATACGAACCGCCTCTACCCCACTGACTCTCCCCATTTCGCCCTACAGGACGAGATAAAAGGCTACGAGTCATGGAAGACGCTCAGACTAGCCAAGATTTTCAGGCTATGATTAACGCCGCTGTGGCGGCCTCGGTGGAAAAAGCCCTACTGAGGGCGCTACCCCAAAGCCAGGGCGGCACAAGCCCCCCAGAACCGATGGAAGCATCGGGATCCGAGCCTTCCAAGTCGAAGAGACAGAGGAAGGGTTCTCCCCCGTCCACGAAAGCCAAAAGCAACCTACCCGCTAAGCGGAGTAAGGTCCCGGAAAGACGACCGCCTGCACCCCGGGCACTACACTCCTCAGATGAGGAAGATTCAGATGTGCCACACACTCTGGACGTAGTGGATGAGTGGCACGGGGACGGCTCGCCTTCGGAGGAGGACGAGTGTCAGGACCTACCCCCCACCTCCTCAAGATTCGTCAAGGAGACGTTTCCACGTACCATTCGGCACCCACGCTCTTCCGAATGGACACTACCAGACCATTTGACGGACTTCATACATTACTGGCTACGTAAACCTCTTGAGAAGGACGTACGGGCTCGCCTCAGAGCAGAATGCCCTAGACCACTAATACCGGACAAAGTAGCCCTTACGCCCAAATTTGATAACACAGTAGTGGTCTTCATGTCTTGTGCCAGACGTGACCCGCATAAGGGTGTGGAGAAGGGCATGAAGGCGGCACAGGACAAGGTGCTAGACCTTCTCGGCCCCATCGCAAAGATTTTATATTTTGCAGACCTGGCACTCAGTCAGGGATCTCAACTCGACCCGAATATTATATGGCAATGGGCCCAACGATCAGTGTGCCTCCTAGGCAATGCCAATGCTGCTCTGTGCACAGAAAGACGTCGGTCGGCACTGATCCGAATTGATAGTAAACTTGGACCTAGGGGCCAAAGAATTTGGACCGAAGGCACAAGGGCTCTTGTTTGGCGATGCCTTTATCTCGGAGCTGAAAAAACATGTGAATCTCTTCACCACCCTAAACAAGGCCCAGACTTCGCTTAAACAGGTTTTCAATACACCGGGACGAGGTGTTTTTGGGAGGGCTGGTCGGCAGAGGAACCGAGCCACCAGCCGTTTCTGGGCGTCAGGTTCCAGACCGTTTACGCAAGCCCCAAGCTTCTTCCCTTCCACGACGCAAAGAACTTCCTCGTACCGAGGGGCTGGAAGAGCGAGAGGATTCAGGGGCCGAGGCCGCGGCCGCTTCTCTAATGGTGAGTACACCTACATACCAGAACATTTCCAATTTTGCTGCAGGCAACCTGTCTCTTTTCTTACAGAACTGGAAGCTTATTACCAAAGACGCCTGGGTACTCCAGACGGTGAGAGGTTTCGTCATAGAGTTCTCAGCAACACCTTTTCAGACCACTTTTCCCCCTCCTATACACATGTCGGCGGAACAAAGGCGCCTGGTAGACGAAGAGATCCAATCACTCTTCAAGAAGGGCGCGGTGCAGTACGCGACAGGAGGGGAGGGCTTCATAAGCAACATCTTCCTGGTCAAAAAGAAAACTGGCGAGTACAGGCCAGTTATCAATCTCCGACAACTAAATTCCTACGTGACATACAGACACTTCAAAATGGAAGGAATCCACCTCCTGCAAGATCTTCTCATCAAAAACGACTGGTTCACGCGCCTGGACCTCAAAGACGCGTATCTGTCAGTGCCCATGGACATACACAGCCGCCGGTTCCTACGTTTCCTGTGGCGCGGAAATCTCTGTCAGTTCACGTGCCTGCCATTCGGCCTCAGCTCGGCGCCGTGGTGCTTCACAAAGCTGCTGAAGCCGGTGATGGCCCACATTCAGTCCTCGGGCGTCCGTTGCCTGATATATCTGGACGATTTGCTGATCTTCTGCGAATCGGCTGCCAGACTGAGATTGCAGACAAAATTTGTCGTTCGCTTGCTGGAATCTTTGGGTTTCATGGTGAACAGACAAAAATCGGCTCTCTCCCCTTCACACTCAGTCCAATTCCTCGGGTTCGATATCGACTCGAAGGAGTGCGTGCTTCGATTACCCCAGACGAAAGTGGCCTCGATACGGAAGGAAATCAGACGGATACTGAAAATGGACACCATATCACTCAGGATGCTCGCCCGGATTGTGGGACTTCTCTCCTCCTCTATTCAGGCAATATTCCCGGGTCCTTTGCACTACAGAGCCATGCAAAGGTTGAAAGCGGAGTACTTACGAACCGGACATTCATACGACAGCTGGATTCCATTGTCGACGGAGGTGAGAAAGGAACTCCGATGGTGGTTACTACACATTCAAGCATGGAATGGCAAGGCGATCTTTGGCCCTTCCCCAGACTTCGTCGTAGAGTCGGACGCCAGCTTATGGGGATGGGGCGCACACTGCACGGACGCCTCCATGGGGGGCCCGTGGCGAGGGGACGAGACCGAACTCCACATAAACTGTCTGGAACTGATAGCGGGGTCCTTCGCCATCCGCAGTCTGGCCAAGGACAAATCGAACTGCTGCATCCTGCTCCGCATGGACAAGGTGTCGGCAGTACAGTACATCAACCGTCTAGGCGGGGCCAGGTCTCGTGCTCTGACAGAAGCCACGAAAGACATTTACAAGTTCTGCATTTTGTGGAACATCACGCTACAAGCAGGCAATACCTACCGGGAGTCTCCAACCTGACAGCGGACTGGTTCTCGCGCCACTGGCGAGACACCAGCGATTGGACACTCAACAGGGAGATATTCCAAGAACTGCGACAGTGGAAGCACCCACTCACAATAGACCTGTTCGCATCCAGGACCAACCACCAATTACCGAGGTACTACAGCTGGCTCCCAGACCCACAAAGCGAAGCCACGGACGCGTTTCTACAGAATTGGCCCACTCAAGGAGCGTATGCGTTCCCACCGTTCTCCATGATTCCACGGGTGCTACGATACACACGCACCCACAAGATATTACTACTGCTCATAGCACCCCTCTGGCAGAGCCAACCGTGGTTCCCAGACCTCCTGGAAATGTCGTGCGAGGACCCGCTCCTGCTCCCCAACTCTCCGCTAACCCTGGCGGGACCTCGGGGAGAGCCTCACCCCCTCATCCTGGAAGGACTATTGGAATTAGTGGAGAAAAAGGAAAGGTGTATCCCGCGCCTAGTATATTATATGTGCAAAAAATACATACATATATTCTCAAATATATCAGGAAGGAACCGAACCTCAGGATAAAAACAGAGAATAAAACACAATAGTGCAATACAGTAATAAAAAATATTTTTATGGTGGTGAGTACGGCTATATATAATCCACTCACATTTATATGAGCTATAACAGAGCTCAGCTGTGCAGCGCTTGGACGGTACAATCCCCGTCTTGGGATATGTTGTTGTAGTATATGCAGGTGCTTCCAAAGTGCAATATGCGTGGTATATGCAGACAAAAGGAAAAATAGCAGCCAATGGTGAAGTAAGTCCCAATAATGGTGTAAATAATGAATAGTATTGTACTTACAATTAATAGATCATGTAACCTGCTCTAGTGTGGTCAGCTTAGGTGGTATAATCCCCACCAAGGATATACCGGAAGGTGGAAGTGGTGCTTAAATTCCTTAGGGAATGGCCGGACAATCTCTTCCTATCACTGAAGCAACTCTCAGCGAAGCTGGCCCTCCTACTATGCCTCGTTTCTTTCAGAAGAGTGGCAGATGTCAGGGCGTTCGATGTGAACGGTTTCTCCCTCACACCAGAAGGGGTTACCTTCAACATATTGAGACGCACCAAATCTGACTCAACATCAGTGTCATACCCATACTTTGGAACGGACCCCAAATTATGTGTAGTCAGAACTCTAATGAGATATACTGAGATCACAAACCCTCTGCGTACTTGCCCTACGGGCCAACTATTAATCTCCTACGTGAAACCGCACAGACCGGTGTCCACTACAACGCTGGCCAGATGGATTCGATGGATACTATCTTTAGCAGGTGTCGAACCTTGTTTCGGAGCACACTCAGTCAGAGGGGCGGCGGCGTCCCAAGCCTTAACGGCCGGCGCCTCCCTGGCCGACATTATGCGCTGCGCGGATTGGTCGCGAGAGAGTACCTTTAGGACTTTCTACTTTCGACAATCCGCCCATGCTTCCTTTACTCTAGTCAATTCGAAGCTTTAAAAATGCAAATATGAAGCCTCCTGTCATGTGGTAAAATTGAAGATTATATTAGCTTTAGTGTACTAATAATCTTAATTTTAGTAATGACAGGAGGCGAATATTTCCCGCCCTATAGGTTTCCCACCCAGGTTTCCTCATGCTATTCAAGTTACATTCAGAGCTCAGGTAAGCATGCAGGTTTGTATTATAGTTTGCTACTGGATTCGGGTCGGGTTATGTATAGAGTATATATCTGAACAAGTTTTTTCTCACTTATGTTATGTTTATTTGTGTTAATTGTTACTACCTTAGAAGTCATAGGTTTACACTCAGGTTAAAGATATCATAATAGTCATTGGTACTTCAGGTTCTATTTGTTGATGATATGCGGACAGGTTACCACGCCAGAGTCCTTTCACCTTTTTCCTTTTTCTTTCAGCGTGAACGTTTCCCTATGGGATGAAGTTTCGTCGTCCTTACTACGGCATCAGGGACATACCAGAGTTTTCCGTTGTTCTAATATGTTGTTTTTTGGTTAATATGACTTGTTTGTAATTTGATTGTTATTTATATTTTTCCGCCTCAAAGAAAGAGGAAGTGATGTCATAGACAGGCCCTTTTATGGGCAGCATATCTTTTTTATGATTGGTTGTTACTGTTTCTATGCTGCTGGAGTTTTGAGTAAAGAAAGATATGCAAATATTCGCCTCCTGTCATTACTAAAATTAAGATTATTAGTACACTAAAGCTAATATAATCTTCAATTATCATTCGTATAAGGTGATTTATATGATAAATTATCATAGAATACATAGGGCACGGGTTACAATTAGAATAAAATCGGAAAAAATCAGAAAAGAATCAGAAAAAATACATATAGCGAACGGCACAGGTTGTAATCAGGATAAAAATGACTGGTCTCAAAAGACAGATAGGGGGATATGGAATCGACGAAACGCGTAGAGCATTCACAAGAGCCCTGCATTTTAGTATAGCAGTCTTTGTCTACTTGTAAACGGTTTGCATTTTATCCATCTTAGTATGTTTTGTGTATTGTGTAGTCTGCAGCTTGTGGAGAAGTGTTACTAGACTCTTGCGCTCTTGCACTTCAGCACATGCACTTTTATTACTATTGCAGATACTTGTAAGCTTTAATCTGCTGTCCCTAAGGGCTCTTGGACAAAATTTGTTTTTTTATATATATTTTTCTGTATATTTTGCGATTTTGCACTATTGTGGGCTATTGCACTATTGTGGGCTTTTGCTTGTCTTTTATTTGTAATAAAGTTGACTTTATGTCCACTGATTGTTTCATTTATCTATGGGAATCTCCAGACTAAGTTCTATTTATTCTAAGTGATTGTGGCGCCCTGTTTTTTCTGATATTGTGTTCAGGATTTGTTTTTTCATGTTAACATTGGGTATTTCTAAACTCAGGACAAAATTTAGAAACTATTTAGCACAGGTGTTTTTTGGCAGTTGTAGATGCGTAACAGATTCTGGGGGTCAAAGTTAAAAAAGTGTTTTTTTTATTTTTTCATCACATTTTATAATTTCTTATAGTAAATTAGATGATGATATGATAAAACTAATGGTATCTTTAGAAAGAAAGAAACACGGTATAAAATATGTGTGGGTACATTACAGCTAAACACAAACACTGCAGAAATGATCCTTAATGGTAAGAAAATTGAAAAACGGTCTGGTCACTAGAGGGAATAAAGGGGTCTGCAATTTTGGTGGGATTTGTGTTTATTCATGTTGTGGGATATGTTGTACATATTTTGTTTCTATCTTTTACATTTCTATCCACACTAGACTTTCTAACTCGGTAAATACAGAGTTGGTTTTCCTTAAATATTTAAATCTATTTCAATTAGGGGTTATGCCCTAGGCCAGTGCACAACTGAGCTAATTTTAAGTAGCTTCGCCAACTTTGTGCATGTATATGTAACCTAAACATTCAACCTGTGTTGTGTATTTAAATCAAGATTTAGTCTATACTGCACATTAAAGAAATAAATGCAGTAAAGTAACTGTCCAAATCAAATAAACATACCAGAACAAACACAAATTGTTTTCTGTTTATTCATTTTAATTTTATGTATTTTTCAACATCTATTATATCAGTATTTTGTGTTATAACTACATTGTAAACCAAAATATTCAATATAACATAATAATTAATATATTTAAATGCAGGATCATAAGCAAATAAAAAGCTTAAGGTTTGTTTACACCTCATGTTCAATCTCATAAAGCATTATGCCTGTGCAATCCTTACTGCAGAGTATAATATCCATTTATATTAACAATGGATTTCCTTCATTAATATAACATTTCCTATAAACATAATACTAAAAGCTTAATTACAACCAGCTTTTTTCACAGCCTTACAAAGAATTCAGAACTAACAGACACATACATATTCCCTTTATTATCTGTCATATATATTTTTTTTCAAAAATGTTCTGCTCTATAGCGTACTCTATGTTGGCTGTTGATGTATGCATAGATTTTTTAAATAATGTATTTATTCATGCATATTATATTTTTTGAATTTCTTCTACAGCACCTTTATCAAGTCATTGTTGTCCTTTGATGAGTATATCAACAAAACGCGCACTGAATTGTATGGCAATAATGCTTTGCTAAGTCACCATTTTTTATGACCTAATTTTTCATGCTAGTGTGGTCTTGTTGTCTTATCCACTTCACCTAATTTTCTTAAATCTACTGAGTTGCACCATTAACGCACTTGTGGTTTTGTTAAAAAAAAGTGTAATGGTCACTTTTTTAACCATGACGGTTTCCTGCTAGGTAGGGGGCGCTCATCTGCTATCCTATCTATAAAACTGTTACTCCCTCTTTTTGAAGGGCACCAGTATAATCCAGTGATCTATTACTTTTGATTCCTATTTTGGATTTTTACTCCTTTTCGTTTCTTGATGATTTTACCATTGATTGTATTCACAAAAGAAGATAAATTAATAATACCGGGGGAAAAGGGCATATTTGAAGGATTATTATGCATTAAACAAAAAAGAAGATCATGAAACCTGGGTATCTTTTTCGGGATATTTTTTCACGTCTTTTACATACATTGAAAATGAAAATGGGCCACTTTGGGGGGCGTCATGACGTAGGCACGTACGAACATCTATGTGAGAGGAGGGGCGATATGGCGGAAGGGTGGCCGGTATAGATCCTTGCTGCTCGTGGAGATGCTCGAGGAGACGCCAACAACCGCTAATGCCGGTTTATTACCAGTGTCCGGTATATTATCAGTGTCCAACGAATAAATAACATAGGCTGTCAGCGGAACACAAAGGTCGAGAGTAAAAGCTATAAAGGGATAACCTGGGAATGGAATCTTTGGAGTTTGGAGTTCTTGGACAGGAGCACATGAGAGTACTTGAGAGGAGTGAAGAAACAACAATAACACCAAAAGATAAGTGCATTTACTAAACTTTGATTGTAAAGGAGGAGGGAGGAAGGGGGGAGTAAAAGGGGAAAAAAGTAAAAAAAGAAAGAAAAAAGGAAGATAAAGATGGAGAGAGGAGGACAGTGAGAAGAAGGAGAAGTGGAAGTGAGAGATTGAGAGAGAGAAGGGGAGGGAAGAAAGGAAGAAAAATGAAGAAAAAAATATTTATAAAATAAAAATATAAAAACTATTTAAAAAGAAACAGATAAGCTCAAAGAGCTCAAAGAGTGGAAAAATTGAATACTGAAAATAAAATATAGAAAATAAAATACAGAGTCTGGATCTCTGAAAATCTATATCTCGGTAAATTCTTGGTAAAAATAAAAAAACTCAAGGAAGAGAGATATAGACATTAATAAATAAGAAGGAAAAATATATATATAATTACAGAGAAAAGATTGTCAGGATATTTCTCCTCTTCTCAAAATAAATCTCAAGCGATTTTGGAAACTCGGGATAACTCCCCCTCTCCCAAATTTAACTCTAATCCCCCTCAAGATGAACAAGCAGGAAAACCTCTAACTGAAGAGATCCTAATAAATTATTTAGACAAATTTCAGGAGAATATTAAAGAAGATATCCAGAAAGGGTCGTCGGACTTAAAACAAGAATTAAGAAGAATTAAGAAGTATGAACGTACAATTAGAATCTATAGAGTCCAAGATGATGCAAACCGAGTTAAAATACGTACATATAGAGTCAATTACGATTTGCAATCAAAAGTGGAACAATTAGAGGGCAAACTAAACAAATTGGAAGATCGCTCCAGGAGCACTAATATCAGAATCCGTAATATCCCTGAACTAGTCAAAGATACAATGATGACAATTTTTTTAATGGATTACTTCGAGTCATTACTAGCTCAAACCGGTCTAAAAGACTCTGAATTAGAAAGATTCCACAGGCTACCTAGACCTAGAAATATAGCAGAATCCTCACCAAGAGATGTAATAGTCAAATTTCAATCTTTTTTTATCAAAAACAAAATAATGGGTCTTGGAAGAGAGGTTCAAAGATTTAAAGATATTCCCAGATTTATCTTTTTACACAAGAACATGGCGGAAAGGTTTCAGCCAGGAACTATCTATATTAAGAGCAAAATAAGTGAAATATATATGGGGATTTCCCAAATGCCTTAGGATCTTTTGGAAAGAAAAGACCGAAAAATTTATAACACCGGACTCCATGAGAAAATGGATGGAAGAAAACCTAATGTCTGGAGCAACATAATAACAGAAAATAGAAGATGTCCTGAAAGAGGATAGTTGGAAGAGGACATTTATATGTAATTTTTTTTTATTTTTTTTTAAGAAGGGAAAAGAAAAGGAAAAGAGAAAAGGAATATTTTTTTTTCTTTTTTTTTCCTCCCTAGGAAATAATCTGGGGAAAAAAAGAAAATTACTTAAGATGACCAACAGAGTTATAAGGAGAACATTATAATGAAAAATCTATATATTAGGTTCTCTAAAACATGGAAAAAAGAGGGAAAATATTTTTTTGTGTGTGTGTGTATAGTAGGAATATCACAAAGAAATAATAATGAAGAAGGAAAAATAGCACAAAGAAAAAGAAGGGAAATGTCTAATTAAAATAAGAGGCAACAATGGAATCACTTTTTTCAGTATATCACGTTAGTAAGGATAGAGAGAAGGAAGGGGAAAGAAAAGGGAAATTTAGTAGGTTATGCACAAGGAGTATAAAACGAGTAAATAAAATAAAGTGTTAAGATACATATTTATAGAGGGAATAAATTTGGGGAATGCACAATAGATAACAAAAATAAATATATAAGGTAATAAATAATCTTTGCTGATATATTCATAAGAAATAGTAATAATAGAATATTTACAAGGAAATATACACTAAGTTTTAGATGGAGTGAAGCACTGAAAGATGATATATTTAAGTTAGATTTAACTTAGCCATTTAAGATTATAAAAGGATGATTTTTTTTCTTCTCTCTTCCCCTTTTTTGGAAGAGAAGGGTGTTTATAAATAAAAGGATCACGGTCACTCTTGATAGCTATATTGTCCCACCAAGTGTCATTATTTTGACACAAATTCCGAGATATGGTAATTAAGGTTACCATATTACGAAGACAGAAATGGTTTCTGGGGGGCGAGTTGAGAGACAGCCTCCCAGGAGTCAGGTCATGTCGGGCCAGACTGGGAGTATTTCCCATAAGGCCATTTTTGGTCTATGTGATGTGGACTATTTGTGTTTTATGTAAAGCGTTGCAATCTACTTGGGGACAGTGGTATTATTACTCTATGATTTGTAATGGTAAAAATGATTTCGATTAATGTCCAGGGACTAAACTCTCCTAATAAAAAATATCTAATTTATAATTATATGCTAACAAATAAAGTGGAAGTCGGTTTCTTTCAAGAAACACACTGGACAGATATGGATAACCATGGTTGGGGTGGATCGAAATTCCCTACAGTGATTCAAGCTTCATTAAGAAACAAGAAAAAAAGAGGAGTAGCAATAGTTTTTTTCCCACACATTAAAAGTGGATATTATGCACCAAGTTAAAGTTAAGGAGGGTAGATATCTTATAGTTTGCTGCAAATTAAATGAGATACCTTATACGTTGACAAATATATATCTCCCTAATGATTTTCCTGCTCCAACTCTAAAAAAAATATTAGACTTAGTGGAATCCATTAAAATAGGTATATGTTTGATAGCTGGGGATTTTAATAGTGTACTAGACTCAACACTAGATAAAAAGTCAACTTCAATATTATTACATAAAAAAAAAAAATAGAAAAGTTAGCGAAATCTATTAAGAGAAATCTGATTAATTTTGACTATTTTGATTTATCGAGAACGCTTAATCCTGATTCATTGGAGTATACGTTTTTTTCGCGTGTACATTTGTCTTACTCTCGAATAGACATGGTTTGGGGTAATGCAATTGCATTAACAAATATTAAACATTTTAAGATCCTTGATAATACCTGGTCAGATCATAGTATTAATATGTGGGAGATGAAAAACCAATGGACCAGGACCAATCGTGATACTTGGCGTATAGATGATAATCTGTTAAAATCTAAAAATAATCTGGATTTATTGGATAAACAAATTGACGATTTTTTTCTTGTGAATGATCCGAATGATACTGTATATATAAATAACTGGTGTGCCTTTAAATCTACCATGAGAGGTAATATAATAAGTATACAAAGAAGATACAAAGTAGAAAATAATAAAGTTCTGACGTTTCAAGAAGAATTAAACAAAGCCTCAATTAAGAATAAGCAGTCTCCCTCTAAGGAAAATGCAAATGCCCTGAAAATAGTTCTGAATAAAATTAATAATTTCCCTATAGAAAAGAACGCAAGGGTTTTGAATAAACTTAAATCTAACTATTATTATAAGGGGAACCGAGCAGATAGAATAATGACAAAAAAGCTAAGAGATAAAATCAGATCTAATAAGATAGTAAAGATACTGGATGATGAAGGTGAATACTTGGACCCCAAAAAGATAGGAGAGAGATTCAACAAGTATTATGAGGCTTTGTATAATTTAACTCCTCCGATAGCAATAGAGGAGGATTATTTGAGTAAAACTGATACACCTAGTATTATGGTAGAACAAAGAAATTATTTAAATGCTTTCATCACAGTTCAAGAAGTGGAGGAGGCAATAAGAAATTGAAAACCAGATAAGACCCCAGGCCCAGATGGTTTTGCAAATCTATTTTATAAATCCTTCAAAAATCGTATAGCCTTGCATTTAACCAATATGTTTAATGAAGTAGTGTCAGTAGGTAAATTTCCCACCAAAATGTTGAGAGCAAATATCCTCCCAATCCTTAAGATCTTTTCATCAGTTTTGGCCCACAGATTAAAGGGAGTCATGGTTAACATCATAAAAAACGATCAAATTGGTTTTGTACAGGGTAGAGATCCAGTAGATAATTCCAGAAGATTGTTGTATTTGATAGACGCTGCTCATAGAAATGAAAAACCTTTATTTCTATTGGCAGTGAATGCTGAGAAGGCTTTCAACAGGGTCGGTTGTTTTTTTTTAAGGAAAACTATGGAAAAATTTGGTATATGGGGATGGATGCTCAATGCAATTCTTGCGTTATATGAGGGTCCAATGGCAAGAACAGTGGCTCCAAACATATGTGCAGAGTGGTTTACATTAAATAATGGAACGAGACAAGGTTGTCCTCTGTCGCCTACTCTGTACATTATGACAATGGAGATCCTCGCTATTAATATTAGAAATAACTCCCAAATAAAAGGTTTTAGATATAGAGAAAATAATTCAAACTTAACCTATATGCGGACGATTTAATTATGACCCTAACCGACCCTGTCGAATCCCTGGGCGCCTTGATGGAAGAAGTAAATAAGTACAGTATGATTTCAAATTATAAAATTAACGTAACTAAATCTACCTTCTTGGCTATTAACATCTTGAGGGAATGTAGATTCCATATAAAAGAAAGATATAACTTTAATTGTAATGAAAATAAATTGTCATATCTGGGAATAATACTTACTGACAATTTAAAAGACACGATGCAAATTAAAAAAAAAAAAACATTTAGATCAACTCACGAGTCATTAAAAAAATGGAGACAAGTTGAACTATCCTGGTGGGCAAGAATTAACCTGATAAATTCGTATTTACTCCCCAAATGGTCTTATCTCTTTCATATGATCCCCTGAGAATGCCCCAACCATGGTTAGCTATGATACAACAAGATATAAATAATTTTATATAGAAAGGAAAAAGGCCAAGAATGAATTAAAAAATTTGATGCAGAAGAGTAGGAATGGAGGTATAAACTTTCCAAATGTGAATATTACCTATTTAGCTAATATGATGTTCCATATATATAAGACGCAACTCATAAGTTCTGGGGAAGAGGGCTGGTATCAATTAGAAATGGAGATGTCAGAAATGGAAAAATGGTATCAATTGATTTGGTTAACTAATCGAGATGAAAGAATTAAGAAAGGTTGTACTTCACATCATTGTCTGAAATCAATCTTGCTGGAATAGGAAAGGCTGAGGATTAGTAGCGGAATAGGTAATAAAATATTGGGAAACTCTAACTTTAGTATTATTCAGTTAAGGATGAAAGATATTAATACAAGTGAGTGGATAGGGAAAGGTATTAATTATATAAATCAAATTATATTAGGAGATATGAGAATTTGATACAAGAATTTTCGTTACCTAGGAAGGAGTGGTATAATTACTTAAGAATTAGAGGTTTCATTAAACAATTTATGTTAGTTCGACCTATAGAGGGTATAGAAAATCTGACTGTTTTATTAAACAATGAGAAAATACCGCAAATAGCATCAAAAGCAAGAACCGCTCTTCTTCAAATTGAAGCACCAATTATGAATGTAAATATTCAGAAATGGAGTAAATAACTAAATGTACAGATTTTTAAGACTAAATGGGATCAAGTGTTAATGCAAACAAGTAAAATAGTCCATTGTTTGAGTCTTCTTGAGGTACTATTTAAATTAATGTACCGCTGGTATTTAGTTCCCACGAGAATGGCTAAAATGTATACCTCCAACTCTCCAATGTTCTGGCGATGTAATGAAACAGAAGGGACTTTTGGACATATTTGGTGGGAATGTAGTAAGGTGAAAAAGCTGTGGTATATGGCCTTTGAGACAGTGGAATACATAACAGAGGGAAATATCCATAGAGGCCATCATAATGGTTTATTCCATTTAAATCTACAATCACTTCAATTTAGAGAAAGATTTATATATGTCCACTTCGTGGCAGCGGTAAAAATAATAATTGCTAGGAGATGGAACTTTTGTGGATGGAAACGTTTTGTATATGTGTCAAATAAAAATAAAATAAATTATTATAAAAAAAAGAAAAAAAAGAAAATGAAATTGGGAATGAAATAAAAAGGAATGAAAATAGAACATAAAAATAATATGATGGAAAAGGTGCAGTAAGAAAATTTTAGGTTCAAATAAGGGAATAAATAAATGCAATTAGGAAATGCAACAACAACAAAAATTAATTAACCCTAAAGGCAACACTGTTTCACATTTACAATTGTGAACCGCTCTTGGATACTCTCCTTTCTACCAACACCTCTCAGCTACAGTTCACTAATGAGGCCCAAAGAAGTCTTGATTTTTCCAATTTCTAGCTAGATACATTTTTGCTGCTGTTAATATACACCCTGTTCCAAATTATTATGAAAATTTTATTTTTCTCATTTACCTAAATAATTGATGTAAAAACAGTCAGCATAATTCTCATGTTATCAACTATTAAGAGTACAATTCAAATTTTATTGAACAAACCTCCTAATGATAACAGTATTTTTTTTAAACATAAAAAAACTTACAATGCACTGTTCCAAATTATTATGCACAGTAAGTTTCAAAACACTTTATAGGTTGTAAAGAACTGAACATTGTCAATTGTTGTGTTTGCAGCATATTTACTGAAATCAAAAGCAATTTCAATCAAACTTATAACAACATTTTAACTTTGTAAACATTTTAACAGGTCACGTTACATTTTAACATAGGACTCCTTATTTGATAGCAGCTTCACAAGTCTTGCATCCATTGAACTTGTGAGTTTTTGGACAGTTTCTGCTTGAATTTGTTTACAAGATGTCAGAATAGCCTCCCAAAGCTGCTGTTTGGATGTAAACTGCCTCCCACCCTCTTGCTTGAGGATGCTCCAAAGGTTCTCAATAGGATTGAGGTGAGGGGAGGATGGAGGCAACACCACGACTTTCTCTCCTTTTATCCCCATAGCATTAATGCAGAGGTATTCTTTGCAGCATGAGATGGTTCATTGTCATGCATGAAGATGATTTTATTACAGAAAGCATAGTTCTTCCTTCTGTGCCAGGGAAGAAAATGGTCAGTCAGAAACTCCACATACTTTGCAGAGGTCATCTTAACACCTTCGGGGACCCTAAAGGGGCCGACCAGCTCTCTTCCCATGATTCCAACCCAAAACATGACTCCACCACTACCTTACTGACGTCGCAGCCTTGTTGGAACAGGGTGGCCGTCCACCAACCATCCACTACTCCATCCATCTGGACCATCCAGGGTTGCACGGCACTCATCAGTGAACAGGACTGTTTAAAAATTAGTCTTCGTGCCCAATGCAGACATTTATAGTGGTGGCCAAATATAAGGTTTATGCACAGTTGCAAGACTCTGGAGGACTCTACACCTTGATGTCCGTGGGACTCCAGAGGCACCAGCAGCTTCAAATATCTGTTTGCTGCTATGTAATGGTATTTTAGTAACTGCTCTCTTGATCCGATGCATGAATCTGGCAGAAATCTTCCTCAATGTGCCTTTATCTGCACAAACCCGTCTGTGCTCTGAATCAGCCACAAATCTCTTAATAGTGCGATGATCATGCTTAAGTTTTTGTGAAATATCTAATTTTTTCATACCTCATCCAAGGCATTGCACTATTTCACTCTTTTCGGCAGCAGAGAGATCCTTTTTGCTATATAGGGGAATCTAATAGACCCCTCTGATAGTGGCAAAACAAGGTTATGGGCACTATTTAGTGTTCTTTCAAGACTGTAGATTGATGAATATTAATATGTTAAAAATATTGATATTAAAAAAATATTATTTATAATATTTTACTGCTGTCCTGGAATAAATATTTTTATAAAAAGTAACACAAATGTACCCCCTCTTGTTAATATTGTACCGTAATGCAACTTTATTCCAACACAAACTACCATTAGTCAAAATGTAAAAGCAATATATGTATAAATATGTAATTCAAAGCAACTGAATGAGTATTGAACATTGACAGAATGTCTCGCAAATTGCAGACTTGAATGTTGTGTTTTTAAAATTATTTAAAAAATAATAATAAAGAATGTGCATTAAAAAAAACAAAAAAAACAAACACAAAAAATCAGTGGAAACCCAAAAAGCCCCCATATAATAATTTAATATTGATAACGATAATAAATAAATAAATATAATAAATTTAAATAATATAATAAATATTATAAAACAGTACTGAGTAAAACTGAGATGACACATAGCATGTTTACAATTTGGAAGTAACAGTATGTACTGTCAAATAAATCAAGTTTAGTAAAAAACACAGTACATTTGTGTTGTATACATTTACAAAAGCAAAAAAAACCCAAAAAAAAACAAAGTCAAAGGCAAACCATATAGAGGTCAATATCCTCGTTTTTTGCACTTTTAAAAAATATTTTAGATTGTGTCATACATCTTGGAAGCAGCACATTGTGACTTTTTCTTTAACCTATTAGGCTAAAACTGAATTCATTTTGACAAGCTATGCGAGTATTCTCCCAGCTGCAGAGGCCAGCTAGCTATAATGACATGTATTGCTTTTTATATCAACTTGTCCTGCCTACTATGTCTATGCTTGCTACGAAAACTACTGCTTATTATAAGGTATATTATGAAGTGGAGGACTAGCTAGGAGCAGCTGTCATATTTGTAAAACTTTTACATATATAAATTTACGTTAACTTAGTAAAGCATGTCTCAAAGAAAATTTGTGTGAATAGAGAGTAAATGTTGAAAACTCCTAAAACGCAGTTAGATTCCAAAAGAATGTAGAAACAAATTATTGTTTTGACATTAGGAACTTTAAAGGTATTGTTACTTGATGCTCAACAAAAATGAAAATCTTTGATTGCTAATGTGCAGCAAGGGAAATAAGACATTTATTCCCTACCTTTTGTAGAATCACTGGTGATTATTCAAGAATAAAAGACACAAAATTGAACAAGGAATAGAGCAGCAAACAAACTAAGAACTCTAGGATGGGAGGCAGCACACCTGATAATAGTGGAATCCCTCCAACCCCCAAGAAAACTAGAACAAGTCAAAAAACAATATACCGATAGCACCAAGAAAAATACTCCAAACCCAATAGTATATAATAATAAGAGCAATAAAAGCAAGAGTAATAAAAAACCCACAGGATATAAAAAGAGTCCACAATAAAACTTGAAGGAATAAAAAATACCAAATGGCACGGCACAGACTCAAAGGGGGCAATAGAACTTCTAGTCCTGATATGGGACATTCTTGGTAGCTTTGCTTAATAGCAGAATATAAAAAGGAAGCAAAAACAGAGGCAAGCCAATAGTGCAATATTTTAGTACGTGGTAGGACAAACGACACTTGGATAAGATGTCAACTTACATATGGTAGAACTATAACCAGCTCTAGGTAAAAAGCATGCAGTGGTATACAATCCCCACTTGCAGGATATCCCTCTGGTTTTGGTACACAGTAGAATGATGGTAAATCACAACTGGATAACAATGAGGTAGATCATATGGAATTACAAAAGAGTAGTCAATAGTGCTCTCTATATAGATAGGTAAGTATCAATAAGGTAGATAAAAATATACTTATAAGTGCTAAAGGTTGAAAAATATTATATTACTTTCAATGAGTATTACTCCTCATTTAGCTCTTTGTTTCAGATTAGTACCTTTCTTGCCTTAATAAATACCCCCATTAATCTGATTTGCAAAATTTCGGCTACAATAGCCAAGCTATGACCATAGCAGCTTTTGAGACTCTTTCCAAGTAAGCATTTTTTTTGTAATTCTTTATTTTTCGTGCAACAAGATGTACATAGCACACCTGTGATGCCACAACGGCATACACAGGAACAGTAAAGCACAGTTTCAGCATGCCAAAGTACAGTCACACATTTTGGTAATACAAGGTGTAAGCTTATGGTCATCAACAATAGGTATAATAAATCTGCAATCTTAGTACTCTAGTCAATGAGCAATGAGGTTAAATAAGAGTAAAAGGAAAATACAAACGTCTAAATACACAATAAAAAGAACTTTGCTACAAATGCAATATTGGTGTGAATCATCCTAAGGTGCGTAGTGATGTCAGGGGTGATCCGAGGGGACCCATGTGTGCCATGCAATGGGCTTGTTATCTCGCTTTGCTGCTTAACTGCTCAATTATATGTCCTACCTGATATTATTCACATAGTGCACATAATGCATAGGCGGGCTGACCTCCTTATGGGAGTATCGTCAGATATGCCGTGTTTACTCAACAGGGTGGCAGCATAGCGTGCGCGTCACAGGATCGTTTTTATGTGGGAGAGGGGTATATCATGCAAGGTGATCCTGCTTGTACGTGCCATGGAGGACATCGTGGGTACAACCGGTAGTTGTGGAGACAGCTTGGCTCGCGCCATGTTAGTGAATTTGGGTAAAACCACCGGCTGCGTGCCGGTGCCACGCCGCTGACGAAAACACTTAATGTTACAATTAACAGTAAAGTTAAATAAAATAAAACAAAACTATCGACTTCAATATCCATGTGTACCACGTATGGACCATGGTGTCACATTGTAAAATTTGGCAGGTCGAGAATCATTGATGCTATCCATGTCATGTCGAGGGGTAATATGTCGGCGGTCGGAATGGTAGGCTACACTGCAGCCTGACATCGATTCTTATAGGGAAATTATAAGAGGAGTTGACTGTTCGGGCCCTATTATAAGTCTGTGGGGTGTGCTAAGCGCCTCACGGTGTATAGATTATTAGTTTACATGTGCTATGTGTCAGCAGCGTGTTTCGTTGCTCAGCGTAAGGTGAGGCCTTGTGATGCTAGGGCAAGGTGACCCCTCATCATGTTTGGGACTCTGTGCCTCACAAATTGAAGCCTATGTATGTATGTGGGTTACCTCGTGTGCTCCCTATGGCGGAGCTAGGGGATTGGAGTCGTAGCGGGCTGCCTGATAAACCACTACATCCCTCTTTAGCAATGTGGGCTCTCAGACTATCAAGTCTTGTGTGTGTAATAGTATCTGACCAAGAGGGGCACACCATACACCGTGGGTCCTACGTGCCCTAATCAGTGTTGCGTCCGGTATACATGTCTCTACGAAATGCCTCTGTCCTATGCTGCAGCGTTACCTACCCCCGATATTTCCCAATAGCTGGCAGTTTGTAGAGACACCAAAGAATAAAGATATTGAAAAGGTATAATAAAAGAGAGAAGAAAAAGAGGAAAAAGAAAAAAGTTATTAGATTAAGGAACTGTGGAGAAATATCCAAACATGTAATTTAACAGTTTGTTTCTTGTCATCTTACGGAGATTGTCAGCTGGAACAATAAAAGCACAGACCCAAGAGTCCCCATAGTTGCCATAGGGTAAGCTTTTTAGGGCCTCCTGTGGGTGAGAGCTCGGTGCAGTCCCGGTAAGGTGTCAGCGGTGTCAGAGGTGGGGAGTCTCAAGGGTGATTAGTGGCATCAGTTGGTCAGTGGCTGGTTGTGTCTATGGTGGGTTCAACAGCCTTGATTTTTTATGCGCTGCTCCTGTTTCCGTATCCATTCTCCTCACCAGGTTGGCCCCCTCATTTGTGGACGTCGTACTTGCCGCCTGTGTGGTGCAGGCTTGTCGCGGCAGGTGTAGTGCCTTCAGGAATCCCGCCGGATCTTCCTGCGCTGATAGGGTTAGGACAGAGTCACCTTTTTGTACCAGCAGGGTGCCCAATGCTCCCCATCGATATTTAATCCTATTGTCGCTGAGTTCCTTTGTCACTGGCAGGAACCTCTGTCATTCTAATAAAACACCAAATGGTAAGTCGTCGTATATCCGAAAGGAGCATCCATCCACCGTGATGGTGGGGGTGCCCCTGGCGCGAGCCAGCATTGCAGATTTGACAGAGATGTCCTTGGTAACCGCTATGATATCCCTGGGGGCATCCGCAGGGGCGGTTGGGGCCTTCCGTATTTGGAAAGCATTCGCGATGGGTAACTCTCCCGCTGCAGGTCTCACTCCCAGGGCCGCCGCCGCAGCATTGGCAAATTCCAGTATGGTGTTCATGCCCACTCTTTCGGGTGCTCCTCAAATCTGCTCATTTTTCCTGCGGTGTCTGGTTTCTAGTGATGTGACTGTGCGGTTAAGCCCCTGTATTTGTTGGGACATCGTCTCCATTTGAGCACGAGTCTCTAGTAACTCCTGCTCTCTTTTCCCTTCTCTCGCTTCAGCTGCGTTGATTCTTGCGGTGAGGCCGTCGACCTCAGTGCGCACGCCAGCTAGGTCGGCTTTCCAGACCTCACGTAAGTCCACCAACAGTTTTTTAATATCCCCCTTAGTGGAGGGTGAGGTGTCGGAGTCAGATTCTTCACTTCTGCATACCCCGTTCAGGGCCCTCACTGGTGTAATAATGTCGTCTTCTGCAGAATCTTCCGAGGAGCTAGAGTGTCTAGGCCCCATAGACACCATCTTGGGCCGCGCTTGCTGCTGCGGTCTTTCATAGGACGCTCGGATGTCTGACTGCCTGGAGCCCTCAGAGTGGGTCATCTTGCGATTTTTTCGCCCCATGTTTCTCCGGGGGGGGTTCTAGAGTGCCCAGGTATTGATAATAGGCTCAGACAGGTGTTGCTTCGTGGCTTTTTAATTGATTTCCTTGATTTTCCCCGCAGGAGCTCCACACCAACACGTCTTGCTCTTTGCTCGGCTAGCCACGCACCCCCCCCCCCCCAAGTAAGCATTTTTATTTCCCTAAAGTTTGATTTAATTCACTAAAATGTGTAGGTTAGCAAATAACCCTGTATCTGTTTAACTTTGCGGTGATTAGAAATGTGACAGTCACCAACCCACTCTAACCTCAACCTATTAAACTGTCATATTGCTTGCTTGTCTTTACTGTGTTTTGGAAGAATAGGTTGGCAAACAGATTTCAAAGCTCTCTGTGCACAGAGCAGGAGATTAGGGATTGTTCACTTATCAGATTTCTACTGATTAACTCATTGGCGGATCCAGGGGGGGGCAACGGGGCAATTGCCCCCCCCGAGAATATAGTGAGAGAGGGCTTCCGATCGCCGCCCTACTTCCCTATTCCGCCGGCGCCGCCAGGGTAACGTGCGGGCTGTCGGCACTGCTGAGCGCCGGTGACGTCACACGCCGGCGCTCAGACTCAGCGCGCCGCGGTATATATTAGTGGGGGGAGGAGAGCTGCATGCGGAGTCGGAGGAGCTGCGGAGACAGTACTGTACTGTAGTCTGTACTGAGAGCTCAGCCACAGCCACAGCGTTACTAGCTAGCCACGACTAGCCCCTGAACCCTAGCCTGGATTCCTGGACCAGCGACCAGGTAGTGTAATTTTGGTACAGAATAATGACACCCTTAAAGTTATGTATACCTGATATTGGGACAGACTACAATGGCTCCTGGTCACCCAACCATGCATAGACTTTCACCTCCCCTGCAGCTACCTATGCACAGACTGCCACTTTTGCTGTTCACCTAGGCCTAGCCCTGCATAGACTGCCCGCATAGACTGCCACCTTCCCCTGTAGACTACCAGCTAACCAATGCACAGACTGCCACCTCCCCCTGTACACCTAACCCTGCATACACTGCTACATCACCTTGCAGTCTACTACCTTCCCCTGCTCACCCAGCCCTGCATAAACTGACATCTACCCCTACTCACCCAGCCCTGCACAGACTGCCATCTCCACCTGCACACCCAGCCCTGCATACACTGCTACATCACCTTGCAGTCTACTACCTTCCCCTGCTCACCCAGCCCTGCATAAACTGCCATCTACCCCTGCTCACCCAGCCCTGCACAGACTGCCATCTCCACCTGCACACCCAGCCCTGCATACACTGCTACATCACCCTGCACAGCGTACCACCTCCCCCTGCACCACCAGCCCTGCAGAGACTGCCACCTCCCCCTGCACACCCAGCCCTGAACAAGTGGGCCAATAGAAGAAGGTAGCCAGGTAAATGTATAAAAACTAGGGGCTAATATTGGAGAAGCTAAGCAATAGAATAATGGAGCAGAGATTCCAACAGAGCTGATTTTTGAATTATAAAACTCACTGTGAGAACTGGCTAGGTAGATCTCAGTATGAATCCAGTATGTTTCTCTGTGTGTCTGTCAGTGTCAGTGAGTGCTTGGGTGTGCCTGTCAGTGAGTGTGTGTCTGTCAGAGTGTATGTGTATCTGTGTCACAGAGTGTTTTTCTCTGTGAGTGTGTCTGTCAGTGTCAGTAAGTGTGTGTCAAAGCCGCAAGTGTTTCTGTGCCTAGGTGACTGCCCCCCCCCTTTCAATCACATGGGAAATGTATTTTTACTCTCCTCTTTTTCTCTGTGGGTTCCCACCTCCATGGCTGAGGTCATTAGTCTTGATCTCAGCCAATCCAATGCTAGTCCTTAGGAAAGCAATGGAAGGCTATTACGCACCTATACACAATGTTACACCAAGATGCATTACATAAATGCATCTCTACGGGTAGAATTAAGAGTCACGCTGAATGTAGATGGTGCACACTATGCAGCACTGGCCTAGGAAGCACCTCCAGAGGCCGTCTGAGTGACTGTCACTAGAGGCGTTACTAGGCAGTAATGTAAACACAAGGGAGACTGCAGTTTAGTACATTGCCTGTTAATTTTTCCATTGCAGACACCGTAAGCCGTGTTAGCAGACACCGTAAAGCCGTGCTAGCGTGATTTGTCTTAGGCGTTGGTTTTGAAGCGCCTTAGCCTCTGTTTTCCCTGGCGGGTACACTATTTTGATAGTGTTTGTTTGGAGGTAATTCTTATAATTAATTTTTACGTTTATTGTGTTTATTTTATAATTTAAATTCGATATTTTGTAAGCATTTTCTATGTGACTTATTATATATATTGTTTACACTCTGTGTTTGTCACTGAATTTGTGTAGCAACATTTGATATGCAGTGGTGACATTTCTGAAGTCCTCATTCGACTTACTAATAAGTTATATATTTTATAGATTTTGGTATAGATTGTGTGATTCTGATTTATTTATATATTGTGCTATATAGCGCTGTCTGTTTTATATATATTCTATATTTTCTGTTATCACTCTATACTGTAGTGTCCAGACTACCAAGGAACAGCAATTATGCAATACTGTTTATTTGGGCATTCATCTGAAACATTTTATTTAAGATTGTGACCCTGCTTTTATTATTTGATTTGACTCTATACATTATGTCACTTAAAGGGTTTGCATAATTAGTAGATTGCAAGCTTTATTGGCAAAATTAAAGGGACTCTATAGTCACCCAGACCACTTCAGCTCAATGAAGTGGTCTGGGTGCCAGGTCCCTCAGGTTTTAACCCTTCAGATGCAAACATAGCAGTTGCAGAGAAACTGCTATGTTTACATTTGGGGTTAGTCCAGCCTCTTGTGGCTGTCTTCTATATTTCGCCTCCATTGCGCAGAGCGTCCATAGGAAAGCATTGAGAAACGCTTTCCTATGGACACTTTGAATGCGCGTCGGACGGGGAGGAGAGGTCACCAGCGCCAATGGAGCCCGGCGATAGATTAAGGTAAGTAACTAAAGGGGTTTTCACCCCTTCAGCGCCACGGTGGGGGCACCCTCAGGGCCGCTTTATTTTCCTGACCCTATAGTGATCCTTTAATTACATTAGAAAGCTAGCTTTATTGTGCTTTAAACAAGGTGCTGTTGCATTTAAGTATCATGATATAACATAATGGATGTGGGCATGATGTCCTAGCAAACCAATTATTCTACAAGATGTGTTCTTTTGTGCTTGATTTGTAGAAAGCGCAAAATGAGCCAGAAAAGGGTGAATAGCAGGACTATTGATTCCTTCTTCAGTACTAGTGCAAAAAAGTCAACAGGAGCACAGCCTGTACTAGAAAGCACTTCAACTATAGAAACTGATACTAGCTTCCCTTCGTGTTCTGGTACACACGTAGAGCCAATACCTTGTCAAACTGATTCTGTGTTGCCACTGTCTGTTGATACCCCACCTCAAACAGGCAGTATCCTAATGAATGACATTGGCACACATCTTGGGAAAACAATTGATGATTTCACCAAATGCTTGTTACTGGAAAATCCATGGCAACCTCCTCCTGGATATGAGCTACCTTTCTCTGTTCAGAACATGACTTCCAAATATGGAGAAACTCGGACAATCAAACAATACTTGTCAAAACAACATATTGACAGTTTTCCATGGCTCGTATATTCAGCTGTTAAGAAGGGTTTGTTTTGCAAGTACTGTGCGTTGTTTGCACAACATCGCAAAGGTGGTCATAACAAAGGCATGGCACTTGGAAAACTGGTAACTGAGCCCCTTACGAATTTTAAAAAGCTTAAGGGTAAGGAAGGAGATTTGGAAGTCCATGCAAGACTTGTTTATCACCAGGAGAGTGTAACCGAAGGAAAAGCATTTTTAAAAACCTACCATTCCCCTGACAATGAAATTGTCAACCAAATAAATTCTCATCGTCTTCAGAAGGTGAAGGAGAACCAAGAGCGAATTCGTCCTATCATTGAGTCCATTATATTCTTGGGTAGACAAAATATACCTCTGCGTGGCCACCGAGATGATGGTGCATTAATGGATGACTCCACACCGGACGTGAATGAAGGGAACTTTCGGGAATTGCTGAGATACCGCGTTTCATCTGGAGACAAAATGTTAGAGAAGCACCTCCTTACTGCATCTTCACGTGCTACGTACATTTCAAAATCCACACAAAATGATTTAATCAAGTGTTGTGGTGATGAAATCTGCAATATCATTGTTGGTAGAATTAAAGAGGCTTGCTATTTTAGTGTAATATTTGATGAAACTACAGATATTTCACATATAGAACAACTTTCACTTAACTTTAGATATGTCTACAATGGATCTATTCGTGAAGATTTTATAAAATTTGTAGATGCCTATGAATTTGCAACTCAGAGTGAGTCAGGATTGAATAGTTCAGATTCAGAACTAAGGCTTACAGGACAGGTTTTAGGCCAGATGGTAATTCAACTAATCAAAGACCTCTCCCTGGACATCACTCATTGTGTTGGCATTGGAACAGACAGTTGCAGTGTTATGTCTTCAGAGGTGGCTGGTGCTGTTTCAGAAATTATTAGAGCAGCACCCAACAGTTGCAGATGTCCTTGCTACAACCATTCTCTGAACAATTCAATTTCAAAGTCATCACAAGTTTCAGTAGTTCGCAACGCAGTAGCAGTGGTAAAATCAACCATTTCATTTTTTAATCAATCAGCAAAGCGTCATTTTGTTTTAAAGCAGGAGTTAGGCTCTCAACGTACCAGTCTTTGTGAAACTAGATGGGTAGAGCGCCATGATTCTCTAATAAGATTTCGGGATGGACTAGTTAAAGTGGTGAGTGCACTATCAGCTATATCTCAATGGAAATGCTCAAGCTCTAGTTCATCAGCCTCTTCTCTCATCCATTCTCTGTGCAGTGCAGAATTTATCTTTTCCTTGATTTCACTTATCAATGTTCTGAAAGTAACCCTACCTCTGAGTCGTTTTCTTCAATCTCCAACACTTGATTTGACAAGCGCATCTGAATGTCTGAATGTCACCATGAGAACCCTGGAGAATATGCGATGTAACGCTGATCATACTTTTTCCACTTTGCATATGGAGGCTACAGAATTGGCCTCAGAACTGGAGTGGAACTAAAATTGCCACGTCTTGTAGGAAGACAAGTGCACAGATCAAATTACAATGCAGGATCAACTGAAGAATTCTACAGGAAATCTTTGTATATTCCTTTGCTGGATAACATTATTAACGATTTAAAAGCTCGTTTGCCAGAAAACTCGATGCAGTGTTTCCAGATTCAAATATTGATGCCACCAGTACTTGTAAAAAACAAAATGGAATCCTTGGATCCTGTTGCTATCCACTCATTATCAAAACGTTTCCACCCTCTGCTAGCTGATGGTAGCCAGAGGATAATGGAGACATTACTTCAGGGAGAAATTTGTCTCTGGCTCACAAAGTGGAAAAGCGAGTTATCCCAAAACAAGGAAATTCCACAAACAGTCCTTGAAGTTTTAGATGTGTGTGACCAGGACCTCTTTCCAACCATCAGAAGTTTACTTCTGGTCTTGGCAACTCTACCTGTAAGTGTGGCCTCTGCAGAGAGATCATTCTCAACCCTCCGCCGTGTTAAAACATGGCTTCGGTCACGAATGTCAGAAGACAGATTAAATGGTTTGAGTTTGCTTTACATTCACAGAGATGTTCCTGTGAATACTGACCGAATCATTAAGCTGTTCGCAAAGCAAGGAAAACGAAGAATTGAGCTAATTCTGTAAATTTGTTATTTAATTAAAAATGTTATGTGTCTGTTGCTTTTAGTGTTTGGAAAGTGACACTGTTATCAGTATATTTCTACCTTTTTACACATAATTGTGTATTGTTTGTTACGATTTTGTCTGGGAATATTCTGTTCTATAATCAGTATACAAACTCCTGATGAAAAATTCTACAAAACTGTTAAATAATAAAGTTATATGTGGTTAAATGTCACCTGTTTCTAATTTTCTAAATCCATAATTTGGAAAGACAAAGGTCACTGTTTTTAAAGAAGATAAGAGCTGTACGATAGGTTAAATAAAACAGTCTGTTCTATAAGCACCTCATTATTTTCTGTCCGCCGCCACAAAACAATTTGGAAGTGCCCCTCCCGAGACCAGGCTCTGGATCCGCCACTGGATTAACTAGTGATCCACGAAAAAAGATGCTGTGTGACATGTACCACGGTTTTACTGGAAAAAAATGACTTAGAAGAGAGAAACAGAAAAGGTGTTCTAATGGAACTGTGTTATCATATACCTATGTTGAGGAACTAGCAATAAACAGGTAATTAAGAAATTAAATTAAATTAATTTAAATTAAATTAAAATGTATGGAAGTTGTGGTGTTCTTTTTGTGTTACTTTTATTGATTGCTAATTCTAAAGCTAGTCTGAGGTTATGCAAAATAAGTATTTTCTTTGCTCCAAATAGTTTACAAATAAAAAAGAAAAACACCTAAGGACTGTATATTGAAAAGCTAGTCTCAAACTAGAGAAGATGACCCAGGCTAAAAATTGCTTTTGTATTATTCCTAAAAGTAGGATTTTTTTCCCTCTAAAGCAGTAATATATAACAATTCAATATTCTAGCACTCTACCCCCCAAAAAAATAATGTATCTTTATTGACCAAGGTGCAATCTCAGCGCTTGATATAGAAACCAATAGTAGAAATGAGAGCACTCACTGGATTTTATGAAGAAATCAAAACTTGTATTAAATTTGCATGAAAAAATCTTTTCATGCAAATGTAATACAACTTTTGATTTCTTCATTAAATCCAGTGAGTGCTCTCATTTCTACTATTTGTAAATGTATGTATATGTATATGTATATGTATATATGTGTGTATATGTATATATATATATATGTATATATATTAATGTGTGTGT